>NC_091223.1:7203321-7343000 GCF_040958095.1 Procambarus clarkii
CTCCGTCATTGATAAATTTACTTATTTTGGGGGGGACAGCGTCACTCATTTCATGGAGCGAGTTGCCACCAAATGGGAAATAATCAGATCCACCCTACCCAAATATGAAATAGACATGTCTCTTGAGGATATGGTTCATTTTAGGAGACAGACTCACTGTCAGTTTTGTGAGGCGGTATTTACACCCACCAATTTCAAGGTTCAACATCATGATCACCTTAGGAAAAAACTCAATTATATTGGAGCTCTATGTAATTACTGCAACCTCCGCCACAAGAATGCTCTAGAGAGTTTAGTCCTAATTGCCCACAATATGTCTTATGACATGGGCTTAATTTTGAGGGAGTTTGCCATGGGTTCAAATATTAAGAGCAATATCCTCATGAGGCAGGGAACTAAATATCTTAAGGTAGAAATAGGCAACCTTAAATTTCTTGATTCACTGGCTTTTATTACGGGCAGTCTTTCGTCCCTAGCAAAGACCCACATTGATTCAGGCAGCCCCTTAACATTCACTCACTCAATGATAGAAGGTTTACCCGAAGAGAGTCACCACCTACTCTTAAAGGGTAAGCAGTTTTTCCCTTATGAATATGCCACAAAAATCAGCTGCTTTAATGATGCAACACTCCCCCCTATTGAAATGTTTTACAGCTCCCTAAACAAATCAGGTATAACTTTGGAAGAATATAGACATTCTAAATTAGTATGGGAGGCTACGGGATGTGAGTCATTAAAGGATTATCTCCTTGTTTATTTAAGGTGTGATGTCGGTTTACTGGCTGACATTTTTACTCACCATAGAGTAATTCTAAATGATATATTTTCCTTAGAGATGACTCACTACTGTAGCCTTCCAGGCTACTCCTATGATTGCTTCTTGAAAAGTAGCAAAATATCGTTGGAGTTAAGTGCAGATGTGACGTTGCACAATCTCATATCACAAAACATACGAGGGGGTTTTACAACTGCAGTTAGGAGTTATGCCAGAGCTAACAACCGCTATGTCAACCCATCTTTTAACCCCCAGGAGGATAGGTCTTCTTTCTTACTTTACTTAGACTTCAACTCCCTTTACGGGAGTTGTATGACTAAGAAATTACCCTATGGTGGTCTAAGAAGGTTGTCATCTGATGAGATGAACTCCTTCATTAGCGAAGGGAAGATAATGACAGAACAGCCATTCTCTTCTAACAAAGGGTACTGGCTATTAATTGACACCAAACATGTGAGACCTGAAATAGCTAGACTGACAGACGATCTACCCCTTTGTTTACACCATAGGGGAATAAGTATGGAGGATATCTCACCATTTAGTAGGGGACTTCTGGAAACAAACAACATCACACACCTCCCCAAAAAAAACAAGAAGTTGGTAGGGGATCATCTCCCAAAGAAACATTATTTCATATCTCTACACCTCTTACAGTTATTTATTGAGATAGGTCTTGAAGTAGGGGCTATTCATGCCATTTATGAGTTCCACCAGTCTGATTTTATGGCAGAATTTGTTAACACCAACGTTAACAATAGAAATGCTTCCACCAGTAACGATAGGAAAACACTCTTCAAATTACTGACGAACAGTGTTTTTGGTAAAACACTACTGAACCCAGCCCGTTATGCCATTGACACCAAACTAGTGACTTCAGCTAGGGTCTTTTTACGAGAGGTGAAGAATCCTCGCTTTAAACGTATGGTGCATTTAGGTGACAATAAATTATTGTCTGTCAGTTCCAGACCATTCATTAAAATTACTCATCCTAATTACATTGGGTTCCAGATTCTTGAGCTAGCAAAATACAGTTTGTACCATTTTTGGTACAGGGTACTTAAGAACCACTATTCAGATAGGGCAGCACTGATATACAGCGATACAGACAGTTTCATCTTCAGTTTAATGACTGAAGATGTCTTTAACGAGATGGGGAAAGAACCCCTTAGATCATGGATCGATACCAGTAACTTCCCTGAAACTCACCCCTTGTATGATCCTTCTAAAAAGGGTGTTTTAGGTCTTTTAAAGTCAGAGGTTTCAGATAGACACATCCTTGAAGTTGTAGCTCTCAAGCCCAAAATGTATAGTTTGCTGTTGCACAACAATTCAAATTCCATTACTGCTAAGGGTATCCCCCGCGCTGTGCAAAGATCTTTAACTCATAGCCATTTTAAAGAAACCCTTCACAACAATTCAGTAGTAAATACTTTTCAATACTACCAAATTAGGAATTTAGGAGGGCAAATGGTCACCACCCATAATACTAAGAGGGGTTTAAGTGCATTTGATGATAAACGCTATTACCTAAATAAATACAAAAGCCTAGGCTATGGCCATCCAGACATACCACCTGACCCCCACCCATCCACCTCAACCCAAGGGGTGACCGCTGGAAGTGAAAGTGATGACGTCATCGAGCCACACGGTGAGGAAGGGCGACACCCTTCCAGTGAGAGTGAACGCTATGACGACAGTAGCACCCTAGGAGAGGAAGTAGAACCACAACACCTCTTTCTCCCTCTGGATGATGACTCATCGTCATCATCACCCCAGGAGGGGGAGGAAGACCCCACAACAGACCTGTGGGCACGGAGGAGGGGTCTAGTTAGACAATATTATGGGGGGGAATTAGATTACGACTACGTTTAAGCCACTATGTACTTTTGTTAATATATTGTATAAAACAAGTGTTATTTCTTTTCACCCACTTTTATTTTGAGTATATATATATCCTATATAGCTCCGGACATATATGCACATAGTCCTGGAGGGGCCATTCAGACTTGTTAGAATATATATATATATCCTTAATTAGTCCTATATTTATATAATGAGTGTAGTGTTTAAACGGAGATACACAGTGTAAGTGAAATGTGGTGGGGGCACACCGTAGACTACAATTTGAGGTGGGTCTATCTGTCACCCCGCCTCTGATTCCGTGGGCCTATCTGGCTCCCCGCCTCTGATTCCATTGTCTGATAAGTACCCCCCATTGTTTGTTAAGTGCGCCTATCTGGCTCTAATCATACTACTGTTTTGTAGTCGATTTTGCTCATTCTCTCTGGTTTAAAAATTATATTATAAAGGTTAATTTTGCCAAACCACTGTCTCAAATACATTCTTAATGGATAATGAGACGCTCGGAGGCATCTGATACTGACACATTCTTAATGGATAATGAGGGAAGAAGTACGAGGTTGTTAAAATAAATGGCAGAACGAATCAAGGGATGAGCCCTAGTATCTACTGCGGATACTTCTTCGACGATATATTGGAAGGGTGTTGACAATGATACCACATTGAAGAGGCTTCGTGGAGCGCAAGAGAATACTCAGGCTTGAAGTTCACTGTGGAGAAGAGTGAGGGAGGCAGGATTCCACTTCTTGATGTTCTCGTTGACGGTAACTCAGGTTGATTTATCACAGACGTGTATCGTAAACCAAGTGATGCGGAAAAATGTATGAACGGTAAGAGTAAATGCACTGACTTCTTGGCAGGTCTTCCACCACGAACTTGAACGAATCCGCCAAAGTGTTGTGAACAACGATTATAGCAACACAGGATTCGATGAAATCGTAGGAAGCTAGACCGCCAAATGACTGAGGATAATCAGGCCCCAGGGGTGGAATATCGGCCGCCCGAGGGAGGTCATTATAGTGTATTTTAATTTTTTTACATTTACTGAGGAATAAAAGCAGGGTGAAATGGTCATACGAGATATAATTGATAGTAATTGTAAACGTTGCAGTGAAAACGCAAGGATGGGTCCTGTCATTTATTATAAGAACCCTTGTACATCTTCCCTCATTATTTATATAAATAAAAATGGAAATGTTCGTTTGTGCATAACCGCTAATCTCCGAAAGTTCTTCACCGATTGCTTTGAAATGTTCACACAACGTTCCATTCGCATCCGAGCAGGTTTTTATATACATACTATATAGATGTCACGTCTGTGACGATAAAAAAACATGCTTTTTCTGAAAAACTGTGTTTTTCATGTGTTTTTTCATGTGAGGGAAATCTTCGAAACCTCTTTATAGATTGCTTTGAAATTTTGACACAACGTTGCATTCGAATAGGCGCGTCTTTTTATATATCTATTATATACATGCCTCACCTGTGACAGGAAAAAAACATGTTTTCTTTGAAAAACAGCGCCATGTGTTAGACGCAAGAGCAACATACGCTGTAATCTCCAAATTTTTTCACCGGTTCCTTTGAAATTTTTACACAACGTTGCATTCGAGTAAGCGCGTGTTTTTATATACCTACTATATAGGTGCCACTCCACTGACAGGTAAAACATGCATTTCTTTTTAAACAGCGCCATCTGTTGCACATAATAGCAACATGCACGCTATACTAAATATGTCACAAATTAGATTTCAAGGTTTCCGATTGCACTGATAAAATTTATTTTCATAGATTTTGATTTATTTTATTTTATTGAATTATTTTGTGTGACATTGTGTTGGAATTGAGCTGTGTTGTTTACTATACTGTTCATATCGTAAGTATAAATATAGATGCCACACCTGTGACAGATAAAACTATGCTTTTCTTGAAAAACAGCGCCATCTGTTGCATGTAAGAGCAACACACATGCTGTACTAAATATGTTACAATTCCATTTCAATGTTTCTGATTGCATTGATAAATTGAATTTCATAGGTTTTGATTTATTTTCATTTTGATTTAATTATTTTTTGTGAATTGCATTGGAATTGATCTGTGTTGTTTACCATACAGTTCATTTCGTGAGTATAGTTTATTTTTTTGTTTTTTCATATTTTCATTTCATTTTAACTGCTTTTCTTATATTTCAGTGATGGGAACATCAGATCACTTGATGTTTCCAAATTTCTGGTGGGAACATCAGACCATTTGGGAAGGCATCGGACGAGGGAGTGGGGAATGGTGGGGATGACGAGGGGACGGAAGTGAGAGATGGTGGGGAGGACGAGGGGACAAGGGAGGAGGTAATGGTGGGGAAGGACGAGGGAACGAGGGAGTTTGGGATGGTGGGGACGAGGGGATAGGGGAATAGAGAATGGTGGGGAGGACAAAGGGACAGGAGAGTGGGGCAGGGTGGGAAGGAAGAGGGAATAGGGGAGTGGGGAATGGTGGGGAGGATGAGGAGACGGGTGAGGGGGGGGGGAATGGAGGGAAGTACTGGGGGACAGGGAAGGTTGCTGTGGCCGGATACTGCTAGCGAGAAATAACATCACTGCCTCCTCTGACAAGCTAAGGCGTACTAATGTAGTGTATCATTTCATATGCAACTCTGGAGACTGTGCACTCTGAAATCTATGCTACATTGTACAGACCATGCATATGCTGAATAGACGTCTTATTCTTCATTTACAAGATGGAGGTATTAAGCAACATCCTTCTCAATACCAAAACACAATCTTGAATCGTCAAGACATAGTGAAAGATACGACAATAATCACACGCACCGACGATCGTATGCTGGAGGCTGTGTTAATTCAGGAGCTGACACCGGTAATCAACATCGAAATTAAAATAAGTTTAAGATAATGGAGTGACCTGAACCCATATTCTGGTGATTCCCAGACACCTGCCTTGACCAACTCGGCCACGATGGTACACAAGTCAACACACCCGCAACTCTATGGGTTCCGGATTGGCAACAGCAGCACTGTTCCATGTCAGCTAACCCTACGTCTGGGCGGAAACCGGCCCAGTAGTTAATTTTAATTTTACACTTTCAATCACTGTAAGCCATTCCTAGCATGACTCACGCTGCTATTGAGCTCTTTATCTCATCTTCCTAAACAAGTGAAGAACGTATTCAGAGAAATTACACCTCAATATTTCAAGATGATGAAGTATTCAGTAGATATCGACGGGAGCTCCTCTCGCTCGCTCCCCACTCTAGTTATACAGGGTAGTCAGAGCCCAGAGGTGGTTCAGTTGTCTCCCTACAACTGATCCTAGCGGCTGAATTACAGCTCCCTCCAGATACGTCACGACAATCATTAGGGTATTTCTCAGGCTTTCACACCCACCCAATTCAGACCGTGCGAGCCCACAGTCATTCAAATGCCATTTAACACTCATCCATAATTCTTGACCACCTAATCACTCCCTCAAACCACCATACATTCCCCCACACCCATTATCACAAGCCACCCACCAACACCTAACCATGCCCACTGTAGCGTGCGGAGTAGAACGAGTACAGGGTGAGTTCCAAACACCACTCCACACCCACTCCAAGCACACTCACCCCACATTCAGGAGCGCGTCCTCTCCATATTAATATACGGAAAAACACAGTCCTCCCTCACAACCATGAACGCCTTCAATGCCCTCCCCACACCCGTCCCACACCCATGCACGTTCACAACTACCCTTCATGGACCTACCCTACACTCACGCATGCCCACACCAGCCTTCAAAGACCCACCCCACACTCACACATGCCCACGTGTGGGTATGGACATGATGGATTTTGTCACCTAGAAGTGCCAGGAAGCTGCAGAGAAGTTTATCCCCGTCCAAAAGGAGAAAAACGAAAAACAACAGAAAAGCCCATGGTTCAACCAGGAATGCAAGGTAGCCAAGCAACTGAGTAAAAGAACATGGTGAAACTACACAAATAACAGAACACCGGAGAACAGGGAGAGATACCAGAGGGCCAGAAATGAGTACCTCAGAGTGAGGAGGGAAGCAGAGAGACAGTTTGAAAATGACATAGCGAGTAAAGCCAAGACCCAACCAAAGCTGTTCCACAGCCACATCAGGAGGAAAACAGCAGTGAGGGAACAAGTGATGAAACTGAGAAAATGGGAGAACAGATACACAGAGAATGACAAGGAGGTGTGTGAAGAACTCAACAAGAGATTCCAGGAGGTCTTCACAATAGAACAAGGAGAAGCCCGTGCACTAAATGAGGAGGAGGCAAACCAAGCAACCTTGGAGGAATTTGACCTCGCCAGTGATGAGGTCAAAAGGTGTCTGCTGGAGCTGGATGTGATAAAGGCTGTTGGGCCTGACAGAATGTCACCATGGATACTAAAGGAAGGTGCAGAAGCACTAAGTGTGGCACTCTCTATGGTGTATAACAGATCACTGGAAACAGGAGACTTACCATAAAGTTGGAAGACAACTAACATAGTCCCAATATACAAGAAGGGTGACAGGCAAGAGGCATTGAACTACAGGCCAGTTTCCCTAACTTGTATACCATGCAAGGTGATGGAGAAGATAGGGAGAAAAACGTTCATAGAGCATCTGGAGGGAAATAACTTTGTAACGCACCACCAACATGGGTTCAGGGATTGTAAATCATACCTCACAGGTTTAATAGAATTTTATGACCTGGCAACAAAAATTAGGCAGGAAAGAGAAGGGTGGGCCGACTGAATTTTCCTGGACTGCCAGAAAGCCTTTGACACAGTACCCCATAAAAGGCTGTTAAAAAAAGTTGGAGCAACAGGCAGGAGTAAAAGGGGAAGGTGCTCCAGTGGATAAGGGAGCACTTATACCACAGGAAACAGCGAGTAACGGTGAGGGGGGAACACATCAGAGTGGCGGGAAGTCACCAGCGGAGACCCACAGGGCTCAGTTCTTGGACCTATCCTGTTTCTAATATATGTAAACGATCTTCCGGAGGGTATAGACTCGTTCCTCTCAATGTTTGCTGATGGTGCAAAAATTATGAGAAGAATCAAGACGGATGATGATTGACAGAGACTACAGGATGACCTGGACAAACTGGAGGAATGGCTTAGAAAATGGCTGCTAAAGTTCAATTCAGGAAAGTGTAAGGTAATGAAATTAGGCGAAGGGAGCAGGAGACTGAACACAAGGTATCATCTAGGAGGTGAAATCCTGCAAGAGTCAAATAGAGAGAAAGATCTGGGGGTTGATATCACACCGAACCTGTCCCCAGAGGCCCACATCAAAAGAATATCATCAGCGGCATATGCTAGACTGGCCAACATAAGAACTGCATTTAGAAACTTGTGTAAGGAATCGTTTAGGACCCTGTATGCCACTTATGTAAGACCAATCCTGGAGTATGTAGCTCCAGCCTGGAGTCCATACCTAGTTAAACACAGGACAAAGTTAGAGAAGATTCAGCGGTACGCCACGTGGCTCGTCCCGGAACTGAGAGGCATGAGCTACTAGGAAAGGCAAATGGAGCTGAACTTCACATCCTTGGAAAACTTAAGAGTAAGGGGAGACATGATAACCACCTACAAAATTCTCAGGGGAATTGACAGGGTGGACAAAGACAAATTCTTCAGCATGGGTGGGACACAAACAAGGGTACACAGGTGGAAACTTTGTACCCAGATGAGCCACAGAGACGTTAGAAAGAATTTTTTCAATGTCAGAGTAGTTAATAAATGGAATGTACTAGGAAGTGATGTGGTGGAGGCTGACTCCATACACAGATTCAAATGTAGATATGATAGAGCCAGTAGGCTCAGGAATCTGTACACCAGTTGATTGCCAGTTGAGAGGCGGGACCAAAGAGCCAAAGCTCAACCCCCGCAAGCACAATTAGGTGAGTACACCAGCCTCCACACACCCACCCCACACTCACACATGCCCACGCCAACCACCACACACCCACCCCATACTCACACATGCCCACGCCAACCACCACACACCCATCCCACACCCACACATACCCACACCAACCACCACACACCCACCCCACACTCACACATGCCCACACCAACCACCACACACCCACCCCACACCCACACATGCCCACACCAACCACCACACACCCACCCCATACCCACACATGCCCACACCAGCCACCACACACCCACACATGCCCACACCAACCACCACACACCCACCCCATACCCACACATGCCCACACCAGTCACCACACACCCACACATGCCCACACCAACCACCACACACCCACACATGCCCACACCAGCCACCACACACCCACCCCACACCCACACATGCCCACACCAACCACCCCACACTCACACATGCCCACACCAACCACCCCACACCCACACATGCCCACACCAACCACCCCACACCCACACATGCCCACACCAGCCTCCTCTCATGCCCAGGCATATACCAGTGACGACTGGACCGTTCAGAGAGTTAAATAATGGACACGCTGTGGTCGTTATTTAACTCTCAATGTACCATTATTACCATTTGTATTTTGGCCAACCATTTTGAAATGTAACTATATTCTCGTGTATGTTATTGAATGTTATACTTTTATATAGATTATGTTATATTATGATGTGTTGTTAGTGTTTGTTAACTTTTTTATATTTTATCTTGTATATAAAAGGCAAAATATTTACAAAATAAAATATACATTCAACACCTAGCCGTCACACATCACCCAAACCTGGAACAATTAACAGTATAAAATTAACAAAATATATGCACACATGAAAATTCACTCAAGTAAAACGGAAACGATAACCAAGACACCAGTGGAGCAGAACTGTACACAAACGTACAATCCCCAAGGTACACACCACTAACCCCTAACAGTATTACAGGTAATGCATATTACTGTCACAGTGTGCCGCATACGCGATCAGTTTCAACAGGTCCACTGTAGATTCAACACACAACACAGCCAGGTACACAACAAGGTACTAATTCAGCTATATACTCTCCCTGAACATAAAATCTCTGAAGGTATCACATTCACCAATCGTACAAGCACACCCCACGCACATTATGTATCTACACTGACACATATAACACACATACAAACACACAATTTAGTTTCAATGCTTACAAATTACATCTTCCAATGTAATTTGTACATCTCCAATGTTCTCCACCGGGAACAATGCTGCAGGAACGCACAGAACTCCGTAACTTACACATATGCATAAATTACCGGTAAACACCCAGCATCTGGAAAAACATGGAATCACATTGGGAAAAAGACATGTAATGTAACCATTCAACCCTTTCACAACCAAAAACCAAACACATCTATATTGTTCCAATCCACAGTACCACACACACATCCCTATGATACCCAGGCACAGTACCACCAAAACTGCTATTCAGATACATACACATTGATGTCACATAAACCTAAAAAATTAGGAATGGAAGGCACACTAAAACAGTCATTGTTGTGCGCAATCCCAGTACACAACACACACAAGAGGAATGAACTACCATAGCTATACACAACCATGACAATATTCAACAACCAAAACAACGCAAGATGCAACACACAGCACAAACCACAACAAAGCTCTAACTGTCGAGTATAGTACAAACATACAAAGAACAGTACCATACATCCCATTAGGAGAAACAGAAGCCCAGCGAAATCAGAACGACCCACACACATCATTTTTCGGGCAAAATCCCCAAAAACAATAAACCCCAAGAACAAATGGCAACAGACCGATGGAACCCAGAGTCCATCAACCCAACGAAACGAAAACTACAACTACAGCTAGAATTCCCATGCAACAAAAGGTAGAAACAACAAGCTACCCTATATACCCCTACCCAATGAAACAAACCATCCCAACCATGAATCAAATGATTTAAAGATATAACTACGCCGCATTGCCCAAAAAACGACATGCACTACCCCCAATGCACTTAATTATCAGTAGAATAACCCACCAATCCCTCCCCAAGCATCCAACATAATTCCCAACATAATTCGTGTAACATAAATGACCCTGCAAAAAAACAACGTTCTATCTACCTTATACTCATCCCGCCTTCCAACCCCCACAACATAAAGTTAATCTGATAAAATAAAGAATATAGTATTGCCGACCTTCTAAAAAGAAGCCTGATAATCAAACATCAACAACCATAACGGACAGAAACGCACAATCGTTCCAGTCAACCTCTCCTCCATCCTCGCCCGAACTGGGCAAAAATAAAACACATGAAATGCATTCTCTAGCCCTTCACTTAGGTCACACCCGGCATTATTCTTAATGCCTAACATTATCAGCTGCTCATTAGATGCCAACGACTCGTGTAAATACCAGTACAGGAATTTTCTCCATGATGGAGCTAGAAACCTCAAATGAACCGTTCGCCGCATCTCCATCCAATCAAAGAGTGGGAATGCGCCATCCACAGCAGAGGCGACGACAGGACGCAATTCCTCACACACTTTCCATCAAGGAAAAAGCAAAAACCCCTCCACATGAGAAAGCCTCTGAAGGACATCAATAGCACATGTGCAAAATAGAGGGGATAGAAACACAATCTCCCTACACAAAGGCAACCTCAACAAAAAACTAACATGAATTGCACAATAATATATTCCCAGAGAGAACACAATGTCCGCCTCCAAGATCCCTTGCCTAAACGTGACAAAAAATATCACCAACGCCTTATGATATACAGGCAAGCCAATCCAATTCTGGTGTGGGAACCGACCTGTGAGATTTATATTTATTTAATTTATATGAATTTATATAGAATTTATATTTACGTTAATTTATATATTTCGATAGCAATTGGTTGGATGTTAAGTGGACTGTATTTCTGCAATAATCTCACAAATCGATCCACTACACATTAGGGGGGGGGTTATATTGAATTTATATATATACAGCCAATCAAACTACAGTATTAAACTACATATTAGTATACATTGAGGAGGTTCCTTATCTTATTTGTACAGCAGGCTTGGTTCACCAGATATAACTAGGATGTAGACACCAAATTTCCTCGTGTGAGGCAGCTTCCATCACCCAGTAACTGATTCACAAAGCTTGCTTCCTCTTGACCTGTCAAAAGGGCGCTAGCTAAAAGCCAGAATCCTAATATATGACAGCTATATCATAGAAAACACTGTATAATGAACCATAAAGACCAAGGTTTAATTACCTTTTATTAAGAGGCTGTTCACATTCTAACTGGCCCACCCCTATCTACTGACATTAATGGCCAAAAATGATTAGATAAATGGGTACCGGCAGAACACTTTCCTTGTATTTGATGACAGCGTGTTGATGATGAAAGACGTTTGGTTTCCATAACACTTCGTCCAAGAGAAATTAACAGAGCCGAATTTGCTCCCGTGTGCCTCTGGTCTAAGAACAATAACAACAGTGGCTAACCACTCCCTCCTTACTCTGTAGAGATGTCAGTAACTTGATAGAAGGGTCACATTTACTCTATTTTAATGCTGATAATTAAATTAATTCAAATGAGATGTTTTTATGATGTAAAAGTTCAAAGACTAATGTATTTAAGAATAATTCCCACCATAATAGGTGGTGAATTTATAATAGTATGTGGCAAAGATATCCCGTTTTCTATAGACGGAAAGTTTCACTACAAGTTACATTTTCTATGGGTAACTTGTTTATACAATGGCAGCAATATTATCTGTCTGCATTGATATTATTAAATGGTGTCAGATTTTACGACATCTGGCAATGCGTAGAAACTGCAATGTACCAAACTTTAGAAAGAATTTTACAGTTAAGAAGCAGCCTCCTCTGAAACAGTCAATATCCTCTCATACAAACACGAAATTGAACCCAATTGCCCTCTAGAGACTGCTTCCCAGTTCTCCCGTAACGATATTGCATACACTTTACACCACCGGATGCCAAAAGTCCAAATCGAATCCACAACCCGGAACCGGAACAACATCCCCCCCCCCCCCCAAAAAAAGCTTAGAAACCCAGGCACCAAGCCCCATCATACAATCTTACAAGATTTCTCCCTATTAAGCACCCCCCCCCCGTCGCCCGATGAAACCGAGCCAGTACTTCCTGTACCATCAGAACCTACTCCTCCAAGGAGACAAACACATTCGTGTCATCCACATACCCTACAACGGGGATCAGCAACCCCATTCTGGAGAGGCGACAGCACAAGAGAGAACAATTAGACTGCAAAGTCAAATATAGAGGTTCCTTAAACAGAATAAACAGGACCTGGAATAAACAGGAGCCGGCGGCTGAGCGGACAGAACACTGGACATGTGATCCTGTGGTCCCGGGTTCGATCCCGGGTGCCGGCGAGAAACAATGGGCACAGTTTCTTTCACCCTGATGCTCCTGGTACCTAGCAGAAAATAGGTACCTGGGAATTAGTCAGCTGTTACGGGCTGCTTCCTGGGGGGGGGGGGGGGGGGAGGGGACAGGGGCCGCAGGGGACACTAAAGCCCCGAACTCATCTCAAGATAACCTCAAGATATGACCATAGATTGGAGACAACCTTGTTGGACCGACATCCCAAATGTTAAAGGGGCACTCAACACTCCGGTAATCAGACACTACTCTGGCAACCCCAATACAGCATTCTAAATCAAAAGACAAACTTTGGTGCAGTCCCAACTCACTCCATCACCTGAGACCCAAAACTCTTATCCGCCCTATCAAAAACTTTGGACCAATCTAAATCAATCATAGCCGCTGGAATAACATTGTCCGAAAGATAGAAAATCATATTCCACAACAAATTATTACAGTAAACAATCAACCTACCCGGAATACTACAAACCTTCATAGGGGAAATACACTTTCCCAAGACCAACTGAAGCCTATTTGCCAATAATTTTGAAAGTATCTTATAGTCCTGGTTCAGGAGAGACAGCGGTCTCCAACTCGACAGCAGCTACACTTTCCCTGATTTTGGCAGGAGGCAAATAATACCAAGCGATTGAGATCCACTATGGACACTATGCTGCAGATTATACCGCACCATCTCCGAAAAGTCCGACCCAGTCACTCCCCATAAGCATCCATAGAATTCCGCTGGCAACCCAATAGACCCAGGCGCCTTCTCAGCCGCTAAACCCCGAACAACCTCGCAAATCTCCCTATATGTTGTTACGAACCCGGATTCAACGTCCTAGCCTGGAGCAGTGACAAACACGCCATCTGTGGGTCAGCTCCCGAAACCCCCGCCAAACGAACGACGACACCTAGTGAGGACAGCGTGTACTGGCCTCGAGGACCAGTTTCCCGTCTGGTTCAGCGCTCAACACCGCCGCTCCTGACCTCTGGTGAGGTGGTGCTCCGAAGACAGCGCCATCTATGGAGTGGATATGTCGAGCGTTAGTATCTGAGCCTGTGAGTGTGGTGCATTAGTGTCTCAGTTATTAATGACGTGTCTGCTTACAGAGCCAACCTGGGACCACTGTGTTGAAGGTGTAGTCAGTCTACCCGAGGCAGCCAGTCTCCATACAGTGAAGTTTGCTGCAGCTGTCGTGACGTCGTCCCCCCGGAAGAACACTGTGGTGTGTTAAGCCTGCCAGTGGAGTGGCAGTGGAAGGATTTACCCGGGACCGACGGTTGGAGACGATAATCCACTGGGGTATTGAGGACAGGAGGGTGATTGGTGATATCACACGAGACTCCTGTCTAGGGCGTACCCCTTTTATCGTTCGTGGAGTGGCCGTACCAGCCTTGGTGGCTCAGTACCTGCCAGCAGACCTGCTGGACGTGTGGTTGACGGCCTCCACGACGGTGCCCCCAGTGGACCTGTGTTGTGGCTGACCTGTGGCCAGGGTAGACTCGGCGTTCTCAGAGGACACGTCTTGAGGCCACGAAGAAAGCACCGCGGACTCAGCACCTAGCTTCGAGGATCCATAGTCTCCAGCAGAAGACTACAGTGTTGATCCCCTTTGTAAAGTGTTAATACCCCTCCCCCTTGTGTACTCTTTTATTATATATATTAAACGGTGAAGGTGAACATTATATTATATTAAGTTCTTAGCTTTCTTTCCCTACTCCCTTTAAGTTACTTGCGTCACGGATCGCATCCCTTGATAGCCTCTACTGGCTTGGGGCCGGATATATATCTTCCTCTAACTACATCAGAGTAAGAACCCCGTTGCGTCCCGAGAGGGCCGTAACATAATTGGCATCCCCAGCGGGATCCGTCCCCTTGTTAAGTATGTTTGACAGGGGTGGTGAAGTGGCGTAATCCCTGTATATAATTCCCCCTGTGTGACGATTGTGACGTTATACGTCCTGTGCGGTGCTCAGAGTGACTAAGTGCGATATTGTGCAGTGCGATGCTCGCTGTGATTAAGTGCAATATTGACTAGTGCGGGGCTCAGTGATTTAGTGTAATATTGTAGAGCGAAGTGTTCGCTTGGACTCAGTGCAATATTGTAGAGCGAAGTGTTCGCTTGGACTCAGTGCAATATTGGGTAGTGCGGTGCCCGGAGTGATTACGTGCAATATTGGCAAGTGTAGTGTTTGGTGCGATAAAGTACAATATTGGCGTAGAACAGTGTAAGCAGTGTTAAGTGCAAAGTGTTCCATCTGTGACAATGGCAGACAAAGCTACCATCGATGATCTGGACGAGGTTCAGGCTTTTCTGAACAGAGAAGATTGTCTTGCCAGATTAAAATATGAGTAAACCAGAGCTTGTACTAGTGAGCGCCTACCTGGAGATCAAGATCCGTGCCAGTGATTCCCGTGTGGAGATCTTGTCCAAGGTACACCGGCACCTGAAGGCAGAAGAGAAACAGGAAGGCGAAACTCCTAGTACAAAGGAAAGTGCAGACATAGCTTCCACGGAAAAGGAAGATAAGGGCAGTGACGTTGACAGTGATGCAGGTGAGCTTAATATCAGCTTCCTAACAGTCAAGATGCGTGCCCTAGAAATTAATCGGGAAATTGAATGGAAGAAGTTAGAATTAGAACGAGAATTAAAAGATAAAGAAGTGGAGATGAAAAATAAAGAAATGGAGATGAAAGAAAAAGAATTGGCGATGAGGCGTTTAGAATTAGAAAGAGAAGAAAGAAGAGAAGAGCGAGAAAGAGAAGAGAAACGAGAAAGAGAAGAGCGAGAAAGAGAAGAGAGACGAGAGAGGGAAGAACGAGAAAGAGAGAGAGAAGAACGAGACAGGCAAGAACGACAGGACAAAGAGGAAAGAGAGAGACAACATGAACTAGAAGTTTTGCGATTAGGTGGTGGTCGGAGGCAAACAACGGACACCAGTAGCTTCGATCCGGTACGGAACATTAAAATGGTCCCCAAATTCCATGAGAAAGAAGTGTCAAAATTCTTTGCAGCCTTCGAGAAAGTCGCTGCCTCTTTGGAGTGGCCAAGGGAGAATTGGGCCATCATGATACAGTCAGTCTTGACTGGGAAGGCCCAAATCGCCTACTCTACGTTATCCCTTGACGACTCCAGCGATTATGACAAGGTGAAGAAGGTTGTGCTCATGGCGTACCAATTGGTACCTGAGGCTTACAGGCAAAAGTTCAGAAACCTGAAGAAGACCTCAGAGCACACTTTCACCGAATTCGCTACAATCAAGGAGCGACTTTTCCAGGAATGGTGTGCCTCTCGGAAGGTGGAGACCAGGGAAGACCTCGAGCAGCTGATTCTGCTCGAGGACTTCAAAGATTGTTTGTCTGGAGACCTCAAGACGTACTTAGAGGAACAGCAGGTGGAGACCTTGAGTGCAGCAGCCACCATGGCTGAAGAGTATATCCTGACTCATAGGCCGTCTGCTAAGTACGTCCCGAGGAATTACCAGCGCCGGTTTGACAGACCTCACGACGAAGAAGAAGAAAGACCCGTCCCACGAAGCGCTAAGAAGACGCCCCCAAGTAGCCCCCGAAGAACAAGTCCTAGTAGTCCGAAACACCGTAGTCCAAGGAGGAATATGGTGTGCTGGACTTGTGGGCAGAAAGGGCACGTAGCTGCTAGGTGCCGAGGCAGAAGAGGTGGCAGCGCACGAAGGGAGGTGATGTTGATGAGCTGTGGAACATCACCAGCAGGAAGCCAGTCGACGACGACGCAGGAAGAACCCAGATTGTTTTCCCCTCACACTTCAGGCGGGTATGTATCGAGTGATCATACTGGTAGATCTGTAGTAGTGCTCAGAGATAGTGGAGCAGCCCAGTCCCTGATCGTGAAGAGCTCGGTACCCGAGGAAGTAAGTGTGGAAGGGAGACAAGAGGTTGTCCTGGTTGGGTTTCCAAGGACGCAGTACATCGCCCCCTTAGTGCCAGTACATCTCGACTCGCCTTATTTCAGCGGCACATGTGCGTTGGCAGTAGTCGATACCCTCCCTGTGGCTGGGATTGACGTGGTACTAGCCAACGACTTGGTGACCGATTGGAGCTCCAATCATCCCAAGGTTGCGGACGAGTCTACCGGAACAGCACGGTCTGAGGTAACAGGCAATGGTAATGTCCAGGTAAAGACAGACCCGGATTTGAACATGTCTAATTTGTCCTCTCCCCCGCAGATCGACAGTTATCTAGCAGTGTCTCCTGATTCTCTCGACAAGGAACATGAGGTTAAGAAGGCAGAGGTACCTGAGCTAGAAGAGAGGCCTCGTGTGCAGACACCCACGGATACCAACGAGTCTGGAGCGAAGGCTGAGGTGTGCTTGCGGTATGGCAAGTTACAGCGTGTAGTGGACCAGCCAGAGATTCCCCAGACATCAGAGGTATGTGAGGTATGTTCTGAAGGTCTAGTGCCCTCTTTGGTCCAAGCCAGGCTAGTGGATGGTGCCGGCTATGGACATGCCAAGCTCAGGAAACTTATCCCTCGACTCACCAAATGTTTCCTATCGGTATTTTGTTTTGTTCTCCTATGTGCTCTCTGTGTTCTCAGTAAGGATCAGTGGACGACCCGAAGGATGATGGCTCCCGTGAACATCGAGAAGAGGTCCCAGGGATTGGAGAGTTGTACTGGAAGTGTTGCAGTTGAAGAAGGGACCTGGGAGGTAATAGATGATACAGGAGGTACGACATGTGGTAATGTGAGTGACTGTTTCCGACAGGTTGACACCCCCCGCGTGATAGCTGAGCCTCAATGCAGCGTTATACGGAACGTTGGTCGACCTGACGGTGGCAGAGCGAATGCCATCTTCGGTGAGCAAGCAGCCCTGTTGGAACTAGGTGTGGGCCTAGTAGACGAGTATGTAGTAAGTACTGCCTTGCCCACTGTCGCTATCACTCTGAATTATCAGACCTCTGTATTCCAGGTTCCTGTCTCCCTGAAGGACCATCGGACCGGTACCAGAAATGCCGTCTGTGGACAGCCATCATCGGTGCCACGACATAGGGAAGTGTCGAGTCACCCCAGATCGTATCGAAACCATTCCGTACTCGAGAGAGGTGAGATGATGCCCCTGCTTGACATCGCAGTGGAGACGTGGAAGATTACGTCAGGCAGATCAGTGCCTTCTATCTGCAAGTTCCCGTTGTGCCGGAAATGGCTAGTAGAAAAGTTCTGTGGACAAGGCAGCCTCATCACTCCAGTTCATAGTATAAGTAAGTCCATTTGGAGTTGTGTCGCCCTGCTAATTTGGTTTGTGTTTTTTATAGAACCCCAAACCAAATTCTTTTTGGTGGGGAGGTGTTACGAACCCGGATTCAACGTCCTAGCCTGGAGCAGTGACAAACACGCCATCTGTGGGTCAGCTCCCGAAACCCCCGCCAAACGAACGACGACACCTAGTGAGGACAGCGTGTACTGGCCTCGAGGACCAGTTTCCCGTCTGGTTCAGCGCTCAACACCGCCGCTCCTGACCTCTGGTGAGGTGGTGCTCCGAAGACAGCGCCATCTATGGAGTGGATATGTCGAGCGTTAGTATCTGAGCCTGTGAGTGTGGTGCATTAGTGTCTCAGTTATTAATGACGTGTCTGCTTACAGAGCCAACCTGGGACCACTGTGTTGAAGGTGTAGTCAGTCTACCCGAGGCAGCCAGTCTCCATACAGTGAAGTTTGCTGCAGCTGTCGTGACGTCGTCCCCCCGGAAGAACACTGTGGTGTGTTAAGCCTGCCAGTGGAGTGGCAGTGGAAGGATTTACCCGGGACCGACGGTTGGAGACGATAATCCACTGGGGTATTGAGGACAGGAGGGTGATTGGTGATATCACACGAGACTCCTGTCTAGGGCGTACCCCTTTTATCGTTCGTGGAGTGGCCGTACCAGCCTTGGTGGCTCAGTACCTGCCAGCAGACCTGCTGGACGTGTGGTTGACGGCCTCCACGACGGTGCCCCCAGTGGACCTGTGTTGTGGCTGACCTGTGGCCAGGGTAGACTCGGCGTTCTCAGAGGACACGTCTTGAGGCCACGAAGAAAGCACCGCGGACTCAGCACCTAGCTTCGAGGATCCATAGTCTCCAGCAGAAGACTACAGTGTTGATCCCCTTTGTAAAGTGTTAATACCCCTCCCCCTTGTGTACTCTTTTATTATATATATTAAACGGTGAAGGTGAACATTATATTATATTAAGTTCTTAGCTTTCTTTCCCTACTCCCTTTAAGTTACTTGCGTCACGGATCGCATCCCTTGATAGCCTCTACTGGCTTGGGGCCGGATATATATCTTCCTCTAACTACATCAGAGTAAGAACCCCGTTGCGTCCCGAGAGGGCCGTAACATATGTAAACTCCTGAAGTAATTGTACGGTGTCCTCAACAGAAAACACATATTGGTAAAAACTAAGAAAATACCCACAATCAGCCGAGACACACACTAACTTCCAATACAACACTTCCAACTCCTCCCAAACACATCACACCAACCCATCAGTACTAGTGAGGACCGTACTTTCCGCTCTGCGAATACCAGTCATCAAGTTAGAGCACCGAGGAGATTTAACTTTGTCCAGTAAGTGGGCAGATACTTTCTCACCATCTAAACGTTCAGACGCCATTAGACGAACATGGATACCCTGAGCCACCCCCTCCCGCAACCCATTTATCTTCCTCCTCAATAATACAATCTCATCAAACCTATCCAATCCCTTGTTTATGAGCTCATACAGCTGATGCAATCGAGCCTGCAACAAATTCAAAAGACCCTACCGTTCCACTGTAAGATGCTTCGATAAACGAACAAAGAACCGTTTGCACTCCATCTTACACCAGTCCTACCAATCCAGCAGACACACAAAGTCTGCTTTCCGCTTTTCCAGCGCCAACCCCCCCCCCCCCACACACACTACACCAAAGTCCTCTAACACAAACGGGCACCAAAACAAACTACTACCCACCCACATCTGACCATTAACCAGAACCAATACCACCACACTACTATGATCCGAAAAACTGACAGGAACTGTGGCCCATGAGCGGACATCATGGACCAATACTTGTGCATATACACTCTATCAAGGAGAGAACCATAATTCCTACTAACAAAGGAAACATGCATCACAGAATTGTACAGACTGCAGCATCCTAATTAAAGCAGGAGAGACAGATGCTTGTGCGAGAGTGCTACAGTCCCGGACTGATGTAACGCAATTAGTCACCACCAAAAATCATTCTCCATATGTCATTCCACAAAAAATATAGCAGACCATCTGAAAACAACTCCTCTCTCTCAGTCAACCTATTCGTTCCTGAGGGTGTATAGACATTCAGGAAGAAAACCACAGAACCCATAAACGACACATGTGCCAAAATTACATTACCACAGTCATCCATTTCCGAACTCACCACTACCATATTCGCCCTCTTTGCCATCAGTATCAACGTGTCGATCTTGGATAACACCGGAGGGTTCAGCACACCTCGAAATAGTTTAACAACATCTCCAGGCGGTCCATACACTTAACATTATGCTCCTGAATAAACAATACAACAAACTTGTGATAGTGGTCCACCGACAAAAGCTGATGTTACCTCAGACGGCAATTCAACCCAATGACGTTCAATGTCGCAAAATTCAACCACATATCCATTGAGAAAAAAAACACGGAGAGAGCGCCACACACTCACACAACACTACAACCACACACCCAGGAAGCATCGCACCCGACAGAAGAGCCAACAACTTCATCCCCCGTAGCTACCTGGAAGGGAACACATTGGCCGGCTCAATCTCAGAACTGTTCCAGAGCGTTACTTCCTAAGCGGCCCCTACCGACTGCTTCTGTTCTCCACCATATTCCACCAAGCATCCTGTGTACCTCCAGGCGGCGAACCACTGTCACGAATTACAGTCACACCATCTTCCATCACTGACAAGTCCTCACCATCAGGCTTATTATCCGTTTCAGACGGAACCATAGGCTCACACTGCACAACTGTCAATGAAGGCGAGGTCGTCTTCCATCCTCCTCCCTGAATCTAGGATATTCTTAAGAGAACCCCTGAATTTCCGACGCTTCAAGCTGAACTGCCCACCGCTGACAGGCAACATGCAGTCTGCCTCTCTTCGCCCAGAACCGCGACTGGGAGAAGGTACATCCACCATATGCACTTCTGCCACCACCTCAGTTGTCTGAGCAGTAGGGCGAGCAGCGGAAACACCATCACGTACCACCCGCTGAGGGTTCCAACGCAGACCAACCGGCTCAGCACTGGGGCACACATCCACTGAGGAAACGCCCACCACTGCATCCTTCACCCCACCAGAAGTAGAAGTCATGACAGCGCCCCCCCTTACCACCACCACGGAGCCAGCAGTCACGGCCACGCATGGGCCGAGAGGGAGAACACCACCCCCTCTAGACCGTTCTAGAAGCATCACAGCAGTAAGGATGTCAAGTCCACCAGGCAGATATCACCATCACCAATGAAGCAGCCCTCGCAGAACTCATATTGGCGTCACCCACCACTGCATCCGTCCTCATACCAAGGAACTACCCAGAACCGAGAGATCTTCTTGCTGACCAAATCACACACTAGAAATTGAGGAGACGACGACGTTTCGGTCGGGTCAAGTCGACATTATCATATCGACGTTTTACAATCGACTTAATAATGGTCCAGGATTGACCGAAACGTCGTCGTCTCTTCAATTTCTAGTGTATGGTTTGGTCAACATTTTTCAGCAACGTTATTGTGACTTTTCATCTGCATCCTCTTGCTCTTTCAAAGGAGGAAAATTAACTTCAGTAAACACATTTACCAGGTCATACATCCGAATGGTGCAGGCAGCAGCGATATGTCCAACATGGCTCCACTTAAAACATGTATGAGTTTCCCCACGGTACAAGAAGCCGACCGTAAATCCAGCAATCGACAGAGAAGATGGCACGTTCCCACGAAGAACCATCTTAATCGTCCTGTAGCCATTGTCGAGTCCCTTGTCGTCGCCGGACATGTACCGACACACATGAATAAATTCCACTTGCCCATACCTGGCAAGAGCCCGACCGAGATCCTCAGACATCTCAAACGGTGCGTTCTTCATAGACACGTATGTGTACTCCACACTCAAATTCGTCACAGTCACAGAGCCGCCTTCACCGCTGCTGAGCTGAACCACTCGATCCTCATACTAGTCGATAAACTTCTAGAACAAGCCACTCTCGGCGAATTTCACAACCACAGTTATCACGAATGACCTAAAGACCAGCGAGATCTTCCACTTTCACGTCCATAACATCAGAGTGTTGCTGATGACACCAATATCCACCCGACAAGTAAATGTCAGCCCAGCCGATTCCTTCCTACGCAGCGGTGGCACGTATGTCCCCATACTGAGACTGAAAACTGTTACCCCGTCACTGGCAAACTACCACTAGGCAGGGCAACCAGAAATCGTCAAATGTAAACACCAGCCAGGAGCAGAGACCCCTCAGGAACGTCCGACTCGGCTGGTGGTTGACACCAGACTCCTAGTGTTTGTTAACTGCTAGTTACAAGCGTCGGTTGACGCTGTTACTGTCATTCCGTTACTGCCTCCACGCACCGTACACGCCCACACCAGCCTCCACGCACCGTACACGCCCACACCAGCCTCCACGCACCGTACACGCCCACGCCAGCCTCCACCACCGTACACGCCCACACCAGCCTCCACGCACCGTACACGCCCACACCAGCCTCAATGCACCGTACACGCCCACACCAGCCTCCACGCACCGTACACGCCCACACCAGCCTCCACGCACCGTACACGCCCACACCAGCTCCACACACCGTACACGCCCACACCAGCCTCCACGCACCGTACACGCCCACACCAGCCTCCACGCACCGTACACGCCCACACCAGCCTCCACGCACCGTACACGCCCACGCCAGCCTCCACGCACCGTACACGCCCACACCAGCCTTGATTATCTTTAGATGATTTCGGGGCTTAGCGTCCCCGCGGCCCGGTCCTCGACCAGGCCTCCTTTTCGCTACAGATCCCCAGGAAGCAGCCCGTAGTAGTTGTCTAACTCCCAGGTACCTATTTACTGCAAGGTGAACAGGAGCATCAGGGTGAAAGAAGCTCTGCCCGTGTGTTTCCGTCTCCGCCGGGGATCTAACTCGGGACCCTAGGACTACTTCCGAGCGCTGTCCACTTAGATGTCAGGCCCCCCCCCCTCTCACCGACCTCACACGCCTACGCCCACACCAGCCTCTACACAGCCACCCCAGCCTCCACACACTCACAATCCCACACCAGCCTCCACACAGCCACGCACGCCCACACCAGCCTCCACACCCGTCCACGCCCACACCAGCCTCCACACACCAACACTCCCACACCAGCCTCCACACACCCACACGCCCACACCAGCCTCCACACACCCACACGTCCACACCAGACTCCACACACACCCACGCCCACACCAGCCTCCACACACCCACACGTCCACACCAGCCTCCACACACACCCACGCCCACACCAGCCTTCACACGCCCACACCAGCCTCTACACACCCATATCAGCCTCCATACACCCGTGCACGCCCACACCAGCCTCCACACACCAACACTCCCACACCAGCCTCCACACACCCACACGCCCACACCAGCCTCCACACACCCACACCAGCCTCCACACACCCACACGCCCACACCAGCCCCCACACGTCCTCACCAGCCACCACACACCCACACGCCCACACCAGCCTCCACACACCCACACGCCCACACCAGCCTCCACACACCCACACATCCACACCAGCCTCCACACACCCACACGCCCACACCAGCCTCCACACACCCACACGCCCACACCAGCCTCCACACACCCACACGCCCACACCAGCCTCCACACACAAACACCAGCCTCCACACACCCACACACCCACACCAGCCTCCACACACCCACACGCCCACACCAGCCTCCACACACCCACACGCCCACACTACCCGCCCATTACCACATAATGAAGCTGTGTGCGGCCTCTCTTATTACTGCAACAAGACCCAAAATTGCCCAACAAAAATTATTCTTCAGAGCAATTAACATTTTTTCAACAACAAGCACATCGGCGTCTTCCTTTAGTGCTTGGAGTTTGGAAGAGCAGGAGGAGGAGGAGGATGAGAACGAGCAAGAAGATGAGAAAACGAAGAGTGGTGGGAATAGGGAGAGGGAGACAGAGAACAAGAATGAAATAGGGATGTGAAAACAGAGAGATAGAAATATAAAGGAAGTTCAGAAAATGTAGAACCAAAAGAGGCGGAAGTTACAAGATGAAGGACAAGAACAAGGTAAGAAAGAGGAAGGAGCTTCCAGGAGTGTGCTTTGTTAAGGAGCAACAATGGCAGTGTGGGGCCCATCCCGGGGCCCATCCCGGGGCCCAAGTCTTGACTTCCTCGCCTCACTCTATATATATTAATCTTTATAATATAATAAACAAATATAAATTAATATGTATTTTTATATTAATACAAAATTAATATAAATTTAAATCACCCCCCCAAAAATTAACAGAGTACATTATGTTGACCCGATAAATACATATATATATTTTATTATAGACTGTGGGTTGGTTGGTGTTGTCGTCGTTGATCCTTCTCTATGGACAACCCAACCCACAACTCGGCAGAGTGCTTATACTAGGAGATCACCCTTGGCGCTTCTGGCTCTTGGAGAGGGGCTCAACGTCACACGTTTAGGGGATGCGGCTCCAACACTTAGCCTCGTTGTCACGTGCACACACCCACTCGAGCCGCTGTGACTCCCCACTCTCTCCTTATGAGATATGATCTCCTCAATCCCCTATGACTTACTAGTATTACCTCCTACCCTGTCCACGGCAGTGGTTCTTGGTTCTTTCTCTCTCTCTCTCCTTCTTTACTACCTCCTGGGAAGCCTCACTAGGACAAGGGCAAACACCAGCAAATTGTGACACATTTACTGGACAAAGCACATACACGATACATACTCACATATAATAATAATGAATCCTATACTCTATAATATCACAATCAGATTGCACTCCAACACCATCAGAACTCTATTATCAGCTTATCAAGTGGTATCCTATCTCCTGGTTCACCACCTGATACTATCAACCTCCTCAAGTTGATCAAGCCTACATACACTGTTGCACCATCAGCAAGATAACATATATATATAGAAAATCAGCATTTGAATGCAATAACATATACCAGTATAAATGTTCATTGATACTTCAGTATAAAAAACTCCTTGACATAAGAATGCCAACAGTCACTCACCTCTCACTGCGTCTTGCACGCTAATGACAACCAAACACTATCAACTCCCTATAAGTAATCCACCAGAACTTCCCCTTCCACCTCTGGAAGTTCACTACCCTAATATCCTTAGGTTCTTCCGGGCTTCACTACCAGGATCCTCTGCAGCTCCTCCAGGCTGCTATCATGAAGTTTCCTTGAGCAACTACGGTGCTTCACCCTTCTGCTAGGGTCCTCCACAGCTCTCTTGGCTGCTACACCATGAAGTTTCCCCGAGCAACTATGGTGCTTCTCCACCTCTACAGAAGCACGTGACACTCCTCTTCACTGCTGCTTCTCCTCACAGCTCGAGGTCCTCTGCTCCACTACCTTGGAGTCTCATCAGCTACTTCATCTGCTGGCTTCGAAGTTCTCAGCAACTTCTTCCCCAAAAGACAAACCTGCAACCCATCGACACTCCAATAAAATGTTCCCCTTTAACACATAAACAAAAATAACCACACAATATGCTTGCCTCAAACCTCTATCTGTTCTCTACATACAGTGAGAGTGGACTCCCCCGTTTTGGGCGGGTCCATACTCCACCTCGCCTGGCGGCGGTCCTCACTCGCTGGGAGGGTCTTCCTCCGTCAAGAGCCAGGCTCCCTCAGTCGTCCGCCAGCGCTCAGAGGGGGCGGACGTCGCTCCGTGCTCCTCCCTCTTCACTCTCCTATTTCAGGCTTTCTGCCTTATTAAAACATGTCTAACTTATAAATAAACATTGCTACCGTCGCTGGGCACACGACCAACTACAAGTGATCACTATGAACTGGCGTATATCGTGCTTACCACAGATTAACTGATCGAGGGCGCTTTTCCTCTGACGGCGTCTGGTCAGGGCGCTCCACACAGCCCACGAAAATGCCTCTGAGTAGCTTATTAAACTCTGCTCGTCGACCAGGACTTGATACCACAACGTTCCCAGCTCGGTTCCACAGCTGGCACGTCTACACACTTCTCTTCTCTTCGAGATATATCACTAGGGGTTCCCTTCTGGCGGGAGCTCAAATGGAGCGCAGCTTCCCCCTGCGATGTCTGGCACTCAAGTGAGGTCAAGGTCCTCCGGAAGCGAGCCTCACGCCTCCAGCAAAATGTCCACATCTCCTCGCCAGTCATTTATCTGTTTTCTTCTTCATTGCCCATGATCTCAACTGCTATACATATCCAAGCAACTATTCTACATATGCGTTATCACTTCAATATTCGCTAGACCTTCTAATCAGGTCAGGCTTGACGAGTAACTCTCAAGGAGGGAGACTCGTTTCTCCTGTAGGCTGAGATCATAACACTCCCCTCCCCTTATTTTTGAGAGTTATTCTAGTGGCTAGGCTCGAGATAACGCATCAGCCACTACATTGTCTCGCCCTCTTATGTGCGTTATCACCAGGTCATACTCTTGGAGCGATAAAAACCATCTGGTTAATCTCTGGTTTGCATGCTTCATTTTCTTCAGGAAAACTAGGGGATTATGGTCTGTATACACCGTCACTGGGTGTCCCCCCCCCACTCACATACACTTCAAAATGTTTCAATGCCATCACCAGGGCCAAAGTCTCTTTCTCAACTGTACTGTACGACCTCTGGTGCTTAACGAACTTCTTCGAGAAGAAGGACACGGGGCGGTAAATTCCATCATTCTGCTGCGTCAGTACAGCTCCGGCCCCTATATCACTGGCATCTACAAATAACGTAAACGGCGCTTCAAAATCTGGCGACACTAGTACAGGTGCCTCAGTCAACAGTCTTTTGGTCTTCTCAAACGCTTCTTGTGCTGTTCCATTCCACTCCCACTTCTTGCTCTTTGATAGCAAACTCGTCATAGGAGCGGCTACGGTGGAGAAATTTTCACAGAACTTCCGGTAATACCCAATCATACCGAGGTATCTCAACAATTCTTTCTTACTCCTGGGCACTGGGAAGTTGTCAATGGCCTCCAACTTTGTTCTTACCAGAGCAACCTCGCCTTGCCCTACTATATATCCAAGGTACTCCAGGCGGGCTCTCCCGAACTCGCTTTTTGCCATGTTGATCGTCATGTTGGCCTTCTCCAACCGATCGAACAAATCTAAAAGTCGATCCACGTGATCCTTCCAGGAATCAGCGAACACCACAATATCATCGATGTACACTGCACATCCAGTCGCGCCTTGTAATACCTGATTCATTACTCGTTGAAAACAACTACCACTATTCTTCATTCCGAACGGCACCACTTTATATTGGTACAAGCCGTCGGGTGTCACGAACGCTGAGATCCTCTTGGCCTCCTCAGACAGGGGAATCTGGTAGTATCCCTTCAACAGGTCTATCTTCGAGACATACCGTGCACTCCCAATCCGATCTATGCAATCGTCAATGCGCGGTATCGGAAACGAGTCAGCGACCGTGAGTGCATTCACTTTCCTATAATCGGTACAGAACCGGTACGTGCCGTCACTCTTCTTCACGAGGAGGCACGGCGAACTCCAGTCACTGTCGCTAACCTCTGCCAAGTCGTTATCTAGCAGATACTTCACTTCTGCTCTCATTGCCGCTGCTTTCTCCGGGTTAACTCTGTAAGGGTGCTGCTTGATGGGCTCAGCACTCCCTACATTCACTTCGTGCACCGTTCCGCGGTGTCTTCTAGGCACGTCCGTGAATAACGACTTATTCCTCCGTAGGATCTCCACTAGCTCCTGTCGTTGGTCATCCTCCAAATGACCCAGACGCTCACCTATCTTGGCCAGGCTTTCTGTATTTGATATCTTCGCGCCATCGGCCTTCTCTAACTTACAGTTCTTCTCTTCTATCCCTTTTCCGTCTCCTCCACACAGCACCGTCGCCTGCAATGGGGTTTCCATCGGTTCTTCATCGCCTAGAGGCTTATCTCTGTCATAGTACCTCTTTATCATGTTCACGTGGCAAACCTGTGACTTCCTCGGACGATCTGGCATGTGGATTACATAATTCACATCCCCTAATGCCTTCTGGATGGTATATGGTCCACAAAATCTCGACTCGTATATACTTCCTTTTACCGGTAGCAGGACTAACACCTGATCTCCTTCTTGAAATTTCCTGCCCTTCGCCTTCCTGTCGTGGTACCTTACCATCTCTGCCTGGGATGTCCTCAAATTTTCCTTGGCCAAATCTCTGGCCCTAGAGAGTCGCTCTCTAAAAGTCTTCACATATTTTCCCACGTCCACCTTAGGCCTATCCACGGTGAGCTGCTCCTTCAGCGCGCCCACTGGGCTCCTCACGGAGTGTCCGTACACCAGTTGAAATGGGGTGAATCCGAGTGATTCTACTACCGCATCCCTGATGGCGAACAACACGGATGGTAATGCCTCGTCCCAACTACTCCCTTCCTCAGCGCAGTATATCCTCAACAAGCTCTTTAGCGTTCCATGGAAACGCTCCAATGCTCCCTGCGACTGAGGGTGATACGGTGACGAGCGCACTTGCTCTACTCTCCATCCTTTCACAGTTTCCCTAAACAACTTCGACTGGAAGACACTCCCCTGGTCCGTCTGGATAACCTTGGGCATTCCTACCCACGCAATGTAGTTCTGTAGTCTATCCAGAACGGCTCTCGACGTCACTCTTCTCAGGGGGATTGCTTCAGGGAAACGGGTGGCCGTGCACATTATGGTCAGTAAGTACTCGTGGCCTTTTCTGGTCCTCGGCAACGGACCTACACAGTCTATCAAGACTCTCTCAAAAGGCTCGCCAAATGCCGGTATGGGCTTTAAGGGTGCCTTTGGTATAGCCGGAGCCGGCTTACCTGCACGTTGGCACGCCAAACATGTCCTACAATATTTCTTTACCTCCTTCCACACGTTCGGCCAGTAGAAGTGCTCCTGCACCTTATTTAAGGTCTTCTTCACCCCCAAGTGCCCTGCCATATCTACGGAGTGGGCTAGTTCTAACACAGCCGCCCTAAACTCCTTCGGCACTAACACTTGGTGCTTCTCCAACCATACCTAATCTGCGCCGGCTTTGTCCGGTCGCCATTTCCTCATTAGTACATCATCGTCCAAGTAGTAATACACGGGGGACTCCGGACATGAATTTCCCCCTTTTGCCTCCCTGATTAGATCTATAAACTCCTCTTTCTGAGCCCTAATCAGGTCCGCTCGGTTCACGCTGAACTTTTCAGGTAGGGTCATTTTCACTTCCTGTCTCCTCGAATCCTCATTCTTCTGAGCTCGATCTTCGTCGAACAGCCCAGACATGTCCATGTTGACCTCCTCCCTTGGTGGAGTCGACACTGCCATATCATCTCCAATGTCTTCCTCAGCGGCTACGTCCGACTCTGTCACTACACAGGCCGGGTATACGATGACTTGACTGTCCTCTGCCTCATTTTCAAGGATGCTGGCTAGATCTATCTTGTCCGGCGTTCCACTTGTACCGCGGTCCTTCTGGTTCACCTCCGGCACAGCTTTTACTATCAGCTCTGGCAGCACCTTGGACCCACACAAGTCGTTCCCCAGGATCACTTGGACTCCTGGAACAGGTATGTTGGGGCACACTCCCAACATCACCTCCGCCGACAAATAATCTGACTTCAACTGGACAGCACACACGGGCATGTCACTCTTAGACAACAACCCATGAACCTTTATCCTCCTACTGCCAGCTAACAGTCGATCATTTCTTATTAGGCCTCTCAGAATCAAGCTCTGATTGGCTCCAGTATCCCTGAGGATACTAACCTCCACCTCGGGTTGACCTTCTATGCCAACCCAACCTTTACTAATGAACGGCCTATACCGCTCGTTCATCAAATCTACCTTCTGTGGTTTGTCTTGTTGTACATCAACGTACTTCTTCCGGGGATCACATGTCGTCAGGGCCACGACTCTCTTGCCCTGCCGACAATCTCGCATCATGTGACCTGATCTGTTGCACTTGTAGCATCTCATTTGGGAGAAATTTCTCCTATACGCCCCCGAGTGGCTCTGACTCTGCCCACTCGTATTGGAGTTCCTCGGGCCAGATGTGGAGCTCATACTCTGTGGAGCTTCATTGGACTCTTGTCTCCTCTGCACATTTTTATTTTCCTGCTTACCTCCAGCAGGCGGACTCGGCAACTTTCCTTCCTGGGGCTTAAAACTAGCTGGTCTGCTTGTCTGCCCCCCAAAACTTCTTCCTCCCCAGACTCCACTGGGTCTGCTATTGCTGCGTCTCGCCTCGCTTCTTACTCTGTTCTCTCTTAAGCTCTTGTATGCTTCAGTAATCATATCCGCCCTATCTGCGGCATCTTTCACCTCCTTTATCCTTGCTTCTTGGATCTTGAACTTTGTTTCGGGATGCATCGTCTCCAAGAACTTCTCCATGACCATCAGTTGCTTCAGGTCAGCGTAAGATCCAACTCCAGCAGCCTCAATCCACTTCTGGAATCGTCTTTCCAGATCCCTTGCTGTCTCAGCAAACGTGCATGCTCCAACTTTCACCATCTCTCTGAAACGCTTTCTATAAGCTTCTGGGGTTAACTGAAACGAGCGCAATATGCTGCTCTTTACCGTGGCATAATCCTGGCTCTCTTCCAGTGACAATTGGGTGTATGCCTCCCTGGCTGCACCGGTCAATCTTAACTGGACCAGCTGGGCCCATTCCTCCTGTGGCCACTCCTTGATACTGGCTACTTTTTCAAAGTGCTCGAAAAAGCTCTCTGCCTCTTCGGGAACAAACAAGGGAATGTCCTTCTCCCTAACCCTAACATCTGGTGGGTGTGATACCTGGGTGGTGCTCTCTGGCAACCCATGTTCAATCCTTTGCTCAGCCAAGGTTCTATTCGCTTCTATCTGCATTTGTTTTGTTCTCTCTTTTTCTTTTTCGACTTGGGCTTTTTCTTTCTCCTGTTCCAACTCCAGTTCCCTTACTCTGGTTTTCTCTTTTTCTTTCTCCTGTTCCAACTCCAGTTCTCTTACTCTGGTTTTCTCTTTTTCTTTCTCCACCTCTAGTCTTGCTTTCTCTTTTTCTATTTCCAGTCTGGTTTTTTCTTTTTCCTTCTCTGCTTCATTTTTCATCTGGAGTTCTAATTTCATCTTTTCCAGCTGGAACTGTCTCTCCTTGTCCTCTCGTTGTTGCTGCATCTGGAGCTCTAACTGGAATCTCTCCAAGCTCCTATTTCGGCTACTCCTGCTACTGCGGCTACTCTTGCTGCTCCTACTCGATCCCTGGGATCTCACTTCATCCTGCCCATCATCCTCCTTTCCACTTTCAGCTCCTTTTTGGGCTCCTTGCTCTGCCGCTTCATTTTTGGCTCTTAACTGCCTCAGGATCTCATCCTTCATCCCAGCTACTTTAGATGCTTTCAACCTAAGGCCACATTTTTCTGCTATTTGTTTCAATTGATCCCACGTGCAACCTTCCAAGTCCTCAGGCTTGCCTGACTCCACAAACGCTTGCACCTTATCCATCTTTGTCCTGTGAGTCTTCCCAAGAGAGAGAGTATACACCTGCGGTCACACAGTTTATCTCAGCAGGGGTGTACAAATCCACTCTTGGACAGGGTGTGGGTGTGTCAGTTCACTATCCCGGACAGGCCCCCAATTTTATTATAGACTGTGGGTTGGTTGGTGTTGTCGTCGTTGATCCTTCTCTATGGACAACCCAACCCACAACTCGGCAGAGTGCTTATACTAGGAGATCACCCTTGGCGCTTCTGGCTCTTGGAGAGGGGCTCAACGTCACACGTTTAGGGGATGCGGCTCCAACACTTAGCCTCGTTGTCACGTGCACACACCCACTTGAGCCGCTGTGACTCCCCACTCTCTCCTTATGAGATATGATCTCCTCAATCCCCTATGACTTACTAGTATTACCTCCTACCCTGTCCACGGCAGTGGTTCTTGGTTCTTTCTCTCTCTCTCTCCTTCTTTACTACCTCCTGGGAAGCCTCACTAGGACAAGGGCAAACACCAGCAAATTGTGACACATTTACTGGACAAAGCACATACACGATACATACACACATATAATAATAATGAATCCTATACTCTATAATATCACAATCAGATTGCACTCCAACACCATCAGAACTCTATTATCAGCTTATCAAGTGGTATCCTATCTCCTGGTTCACCACCTGATACTATCAACCTCCTCAAGTTGATCAAGCCTACATACACTGTTGCACCATCAGCAAGATAACATATATATATAGAAAATCAGCATTTGAATGCAATAACATATACCAGTATAAATGTTCATTGATACTTCAGTATAAAAAACTCCTTGACATAAGAATGCCAACAGTCACTCACCTCTCACTGCGTCTTGCACGCTAATGACAACCAAACACTATCAACTCCCTATAAGTAATCCACCAGAACTTCCCCTTCCACCTCTGGAAGTTCACTACCCTAATATCCTTAGGTTCTTCCGGGCTTCACTACCAGGATCCTCTGCAGCTCCTCCAGGCTGCTATCATGAAGTTTCCTTGAGCAACTACGGTGCTTCACCCTTCTGCTAGGGTCCTCCACAGCTCTCTTGGCTGCTACACCATGAAGTTTCCCCGAGCAACTATGGTGCTTCTCCACCTCTACAGAAGCACGTGACACTCCTCTTCACTGCTGCTTCTCCTCACAGCTCGAGGTCCTCTGCTCCACTACCTTGGAGTCTCATCAGCTACTTCATCTGCTGGCTTCGAAGTTCTCAGCAACTTCTTCCCCAAAAGACAAACCTGCAACCCATCGACACTCCAATAAAATGTTCCCCTTTAACACATAAACAAAAATAACCACACAATATGCTTGCCTCAAACCTCTATCTGTTCTCTACATACAGTGAGAGTGGACTCCCCCGTTTTGGGCGGGTCCATACTCCACCTCGCCTGGCGGCGGTCCTCACTCGCTGGGAGGGTCTTCCTCCGTCAAGAGCCAGGCTCCCTGAGTCGTCCGCCAGCGCTCAGAGGGGGCGGACGTCGCTCCGTGCTCCTCCCTCTTCACTCTCCTATTTCAGGCTTTCTGCCTTATTAAAACATGTCTAACTTATAAATAAACATTGCTACCGTCGCTGGGCACACGACCAACTACAAGTGATCACTATGAACTGGCGTATATCGTGCTTACCACAGATTAACTGATCGAGGGCGCTTTTCCTCTGACGGCGTCTGGTCAGGGCGCTCCACACAGCCCACGAAAATGCCTCTGAGTAGCTTATTAAACTCTGCTCGTCGACCAGGACTTGATACCACAACGTTCCCAGCTCGGTTCCACAGCTGGCACGTCTACACACTTCTCTTCTCTTCGAGATATATCACTAGGGGTTCCCTTCTGGCGGGAGCTCATATGGAGCGCGGCTTCCCCCTGCGATGTCTGGCACTCAAGTGAGGTCAAGGTCCTCCGGAAGCGAGCCTCACGCCTCCAGCAAAATGTCCACATCTCCTCGCCAGTCATTTATCTGTTTTCTTCTTCATTGCCCATGATCTCAACTGCTATACATATCCAAGCAACTATTTTACATATGCGTTATCACTTCAATATTCGCTAGACCTTCTAATCAGGTCAGGCTTGACGAATAACTCTCAAGGAGGGAGACTCGTTTCTCCGGTAGGCTGAGATCATAACAATATATATATATATATATATATATATATATATATATATATATATATATATATATATATATATATATATATATATATATATATATATATATATATATATATATATTATTAAATATGACCGAAAAAGTAAGATTAATAATTCTAACACGAATTTTCTCAATCTTTCGTACATTACGCTTCACTGTTGGAGGTAAATCAAAAATCACTTCTCCAAAATTCATTTTTATTTCTAGTCTGACGCGACACGGGCGCGTTTCGTAAAACTTATTACATTTTCAAAGACTTCACAAATACACAACTGATTAGAACGTATCTCTGATTTTATATCTACATTTTGAGTGAGGTGGGAAGGGTGATGTGGCATTAACACAAGACAGAACAGGAGGGGATATTAATAGGGTATTAAAAGTATCAACACAAGACAGAACAGAAACAATGGGTATTGAATAGAAGTGTTTGTAGAAAGCCTATTGGTCCATATTTCTTGATGCTTCTATATTGGAGCGGAGTCTTGAGGTGGGTAGAATATAGTTGTGCAATAATTGGCTGTTGATTGCTGGTGTTGACTTCTTGATGTATAGTGCCTCGCAAACGTCAAGCCGCCTGCTATCGCTGTATCTATCGATGATTTCTGTGTTGTTTACTAGGATTTCTCTGGCGATGGTTTGGTTATGGGAAGAGAGTTCTTCCTCTGAAGAACTCTGTAGGGTAAGGCAGGTCCTAGTCAATAACGGCTTCTCCAATGGTTTCATCGAAGACATCATAAGAAGGAAAGTGAAAAGCCATGCAACCTCTGAAGAGACAACTAACACAACACCTATACCCCCTATTAGACTATTTTACAGGAACTTCTTTTCCACAGCTCACAAAACGGAGGAAAGGGTCCTGAAAGATATTGTTAATAGAAACGTTATCCCTACAGACAAAAATCAGAGGATACAACTGACGATTTACTATAAAACCAGAAAAACGGCCAGCCTACTCATGAGAAACTCTCCAGACACAAAACAGAACGCTTTAAAAGAGACTAACGTCGTCTATGCCTTCAAATGCCCACTTGGGGACTGTAAGCTCCAAAAAACCCAGTATATAGGCAAGACAACAACATCTCTTTCTAGGCGTTTAACGATGCATAAGCAACAGGGCTCCATTAAGGAACATATAATCTCTTCCCATAACCAAACCATCGCCAGAGAAATCCTAGTAAACAACACAGAAATCATCGATAGATACAGCGATAGCAGGCGGCTTGACGTTTGCGAGGCACTACACATCAAGAAGTCAACACCAGCAATCAACAGCCAATTATTGCACAACTATATTCTACCCACCTCAAGACTCCGCTCCAATATAGAAGCATCAAGAAATATGGACCAATAGGCTTTCTACAAACACTTCTATTCAATACCCATTGTTTCTGTTCTGTCTTGTGTTGATACTTTTAATACACTATTAATATCCCCTCTTGTTCTGTCTTGTGTTAATGCCACATCACCCCTCCCACCTCACTCAAATGTAGATATAAAATCAGAGATACGTAAGTTCTAATCAGTTGTGTATTTGTGAAGTCTTTGAAAATGTAATAAGTTTTACGAAACGCGCCCGTGTCGCGTCAGACTAGAAATAAAAATGAATTTTGGAGAAGTGATTTTTGATTTACCTCCAACAGTGAAGCGTAATGTACGAAAGATTGAGAAAATTCGTGTTAGAATTATTAATCTTACTTTTTCGGTCATATTTAATAATATATGTCTACAGGAAAGACTGCTACCAAAATATACTAATATATATATATATATATATATATATATATATATATATATATATATATATATATATATATATATATATATATATATATATATATATATATATATATATATATATATATATATATATATATATTATTGGGAGGGAGTACCACCTCTGGCTGGAAGAAGGGGGACCCTTAGCCTCGGCGGAAACCACACATAACGCATTAGAGGGAATGTTTAGGGTCTCTCCAATACTGTTTCTGTGTGCTTTTCTCCTACCGCCCCCTTCCTCTTGATTTTTTTCCTTTATTATATATTTGAAGGTTACAAGATAGACATTGGTTGATACAAAGAGTGCTTAAAGGTTATGGATCTCTTGAAGCTCCTCTGCTCCGGACAGGAACCGAGGCTGCAGCAGGCATTTCCCCTCTGGATTGCCACACTGAGGCGCTGAAACAAAAAACTGCCAGCTCTTGGGTCTCTGGTACTCACAATGCTTAGGCAAGAGCTTAACTTCTTTTGGGGGGTGCGTTGGTGCAGGATGTGATTGGGATGAACAAGTTGATGAAACGTAATGGATATTAAGGTCATTATTAATAGCCTATGTTCTTGCTTCTACTATATCTGTGTTGGTTCCGGGACTTGAAGTGGGTAGAATGTAATTCTATGTTAATTGGTTGTTGATTGCTGGTCTTGACTCTTTGATGTGTAAAGCCTCGCTGATGTCCAGTCTTCTGTTGTTGTTATACTTGTCGATTATTTTAGTATTACTTGTTAAGAAGTCTCTGGTGATGGTCTGGTTGTATGAGGATATTATATGCTCCTTGATGGATCCCTACTGCTTGTGCATTGTTAATCTCCAAGAGAGAAAGGTTGTTGTCTTGCCTATATACTGAGAACTTTGGGGCTAACAATCCAAAAGTATTCATGTGAAGCCATAGACGACGTTGGTCTCTTATAAGGTGTTCTGTTTGGTGTCTGGAGAGTTCTTCGTGAGTAGGTTGGAGGTCATCTTGTTTTTGTAGTAAATTGTTAATTGTATCTTCTGATTAGTGTCTGTGGGGATAACGTTCCTATCAATAATATTTTTCAGAACATAAGAAATAAAGAGAAGATTCGTGTTAGAATGATTTCTCTTACCCTTTCGTTCATATTCAACAACATATGTCTACATGAAAGACTGCTACCTAAATATACTAATATGACCAAGCTACACACCTCAAGATGAAGACACGACGAAGTTTTGGTCCGTCTTGAACCATTATAGAGTCGAAAGATAATCAACTTGATAATGATCCAGAAGGGACCGAAACGTCGTCGTCTCTTCATCTTCAGGTATGTGATTTGGTCATCATATCTTCAGCCACGTTATTGTGATTCATCCTCTGCATAGATTAGGTTAGGTTAGGTTAGGTTAGGTTAGGTTAGGTTAGGTTAGGTTAGGTTAGGATAGGTTAGGCTTGATCAGATTTATGTTTGTTTTAACTAAAATTTTAAAGTAGTAAAATAAAATTCAAATAATATATAATGTGATGGAAAGCTTTATCATATCATAAGAAAAAACTGTGACAAATACCATGTTCAGGAAACTCGGCTTGTTAGGCAACTTGGCCAAATGGGTAAGGAGAGGGAGACGGGGAGAGGTAGGAGGGAGACGGGAAGAGGGATACTGGAAAAGAGGGAGAGAGATGGAGAGCAGGGACCACTACGGATGAAGGTACAAAGATCACTTAGCAAGTTTAATCATGGAAATAATGTGTCTTTATAATCACATTAACGCCGTGTAATATACTTTGCCTTGCTAAGTTATTAAAATAAGTTTAACCACAGAAAATGCAAATTTAACTAAATCCAAAATTAGCCAAAATCAGGGTTACAAATACAACTGATTATAAAACCTTTGCCCCCCAATATCCTCTGTTGACAGACACCCTTCACACTCCACCCCTCACACACACACAACCCCACACGCACACACCACACCACACCACACCCCCCACACATCACCCCACATCCCCCACAAACACACCACACTCCCCCCCCCCCACACACACACCACCCCACACACACACACACACACACCCCACCCACTCACACCATCCCTCATACACAACCCCACACACGCATACCACACCCCCCCCCACACACACACCCACAAATACAACAAACCCACCCTCCTACACACACACTATCACCACAACACCACCACAGAGAAGCAGCCAACCCGTTGCCAAGTCCCACAAACCAACATCACTCCACAGCCTTCTAACCCCCACTCCACAACCACACTCTCATCATCATTCATATGCGGCAACCGCCCCTCCCCCCCCCCCCACACAAACCACAACATAAAATGCGACCATCACCACGAACTAGACCAGAATACCACCACCAATACCAGTTAATACTACACCTCATCAACTAAGACACCTATTCCACACTGACCTGCATCATTACAAACCTGTACCAACCGCAATGCAACACCATAACCCTTCACAGCCACACTTCACCGCATCACATCACCACAATCCAAAACAACACCCAGTACAAACTCCCAGTACCAACACCTAGTACTCACACCCAGAACTAGCACCCGGTACCAATACCCATTACAAACACCAAATACCCACTACACACAGAAATCACAATTGCGTGATGCATCAAATGAACAAATCCACAAGGGCCGTGACGAGGATTCGAACCTGCGTCCGAGAGCATCCCAGACGCTGCCTTAATCGACTGAGCTACGACATGGTCAAAAGGAGTTGAAACCGAAGTTCTACTGAACTTACTGAAGGTTCGAATCCTCGTCACGGCCCTTGTGGATTTGTTCATTTGATGCATCACGCAATTGTGATTTCTGTGCGTAATGAAGTAAGGGCGAAGAGGGAGAACGGCCTATTGACATAGCTCGAGCGCATGGGGGGAGTTGTGTAAAACCCTGGTTTGTGTCTCGGAGAGGCTGCAGGATCCAGTAAGTTCAGTAGAACTTCGGTTTCCACTCCTTTTGACCATGTCATAGCTCAATCGATTAAGGCAGCGTCTGGGATGCTCTCGGACGCAGGTTCGAATCCACGTCACGGCTCTTGTGGATTTGTTCACCAAATACCCACACCCAGAACCAGCACCCGGTACTATCAGGGCGACTTACCCTCGCCCTGATGACATTAACATCAACACCACCTACCCAGCACCAGGGCGACTTACCCTCGCCTTGATGACATTAACATCAACACCACCTACCCAGCACCAGGGCGACTTACCCTCGCCCTGATGACATTAACATCAACACCACCTACCCAGCACCAGGGCGACTTACCCTCGCCCTGATGACATTAACATCAACACCACCTACCCAGCACCAGGGCGACTTACCCTCGCCCTGATGACATTAACATCAACACCACCTACCCAGCACCAGGGCGACTTACCCCTCGCCCTGATGACATTAACATCAACACCACCTACCCAGCACCAGGGCGACTTACCCCTCGCCCTGATGACATTAACATCAACACCACCTACCCAGCACCAGGGCGACTTACCCCTCGCCCTGTTGACATTAACATCAACAAAACCTACCCAGCACCAGGGCGACTTACCCCTCGCCCTGATGACATTAACATCAACACCACCTCACTGAACATCCGCTCCTACGCCGACCAGGAAATTGAGCACTCTGTTCGGCCATCCGTCATTGGCAGTTTCTTTAGGAAATGCGACTGTCGATTTCCGCTCCGGTCCGGCTTATTTTTGCTGCTGGTCTTGATGTGATTAAATCATTCCCAAAGCCTCAGTGCTTGAGTGATGGCTACATGTACCAGGTCCTTAACTCGTCAAGAATTTATGCAACCAGCAACGAAACCAGTACATCTTTCCTCAATAAATATTGGATTTATTTGCCATTATTAAATAGTTTACGAGATCTGAAACTTCTCAAACAAAGGTTATAGTTGTTATTAACAATATTCTTGTGCTTCAGAGCTCGCAAACTGTTTAATAAGTAATAATAAGTTTAATATGTTTAATAAGCCACATTGAGATAAGATGTACAGGTTTCGTAAATGGTAGCGGTAATGTTTAATGGATCGTGCTCCTAGTGCTTAAGTACGAAGATTTGCTTGTCGCGTGAAATATATGAGTAATTTTCTCGATACTACGCGAAATTTATGTTGCAGTTACAACAATCTACTGGATAATAATTTTCTGTATGAAGTAGGAAGCCAGGGGCTTGGGGGGCAAGTCTCAACCAACTTTGCTGGGTAAACATGTAAAATTCTGCTTATTGCTAAACAAGTCTTTTATATATATATATATATATATATATATATATATATATATATATATATATATATATATATATATAACTGAAAACTCACACCCCAGAAGTGACTCGAACCCATGCTCCCAGGAGCAACGCAACTGGTATGTACAAGACGCCTTAATCCACTTGACCATCACGACCGGACAAAATGAGGTGATAGCCTAAGCTATTTGAACCACCCCACCGCCGGCACTCGGATAGTAATCTTGGGCATAGCATTTTACCAAATCACCTCATTCTTTGGGGCACACGTGAGGAACACAAATGCGAACAAGCCTGAATGGTCCCCAGGACAATATGCAACTGAAAACTCACACCCCAGAAGTGACTCGAACCCATACTCCCAGGAGCAACGCAACTGGTATGTACAAGACGCCTTAATCCACTTGACCATCATGACCGGACAAAATGAGGTGATAGCCTAAGCTATTTGAACCACCCCACCGCCGGCACTCGGATAGTAATCTTGGGCATAGCATTTTACCAAATCACCTCATTCTTTGGGGCACACGTGAGGAACACAAATGCGAACAAGCCTGAATGGTCCCCAGGACAATATGCAACTGAAAACTCACACCCCAGAAGTGACTCGAACCCATACTCCCAGGAGCAACACAACTGGTATGTACAAGACGCCTTAATCCACTTGACCATCACGACCGGACAAAATGAGGTGATAGCCTAAGCTATTTGAACCACCCCAACGCCGGCACTCGGATAGTAATCTTGGGCATAAGCATCCAAGTGCCGGCGGTGGGGTGGTTCAAATAGCTAAGGCTATCACCTCATTTTGTCCGGTCGTGATGGTCAAGTGGATTAAGGCGTCTTGTACATACCAGTTGCGTTGCTCCTGGGAGTATGGGTTCGAGTCACTTCTGGGGTGTGAGTTTTCAGTTGCATATTGTCCTGGGGACCATTCAGGCTTGTTCGCATTTGTGTTCCTCACGTGTGCCCCAAAGAATGAGGTGATTTGGTAAAATGCTATGCCCAAGATTACTATCCGAGTGCCGGCGGTGGGGTGGTTCAAATAGCTTACGCTATCACCTCATTTTGTCCGGTCGTGATGGTCAAGTGGATTAAGGCGTCTTGTACATACCAGTTGCGTTGCTCCTGGGAGTATGGGTTCGAGTCACTTCTGGGGTGTGAGTTTTCAGTTGCATATTGTCCTGGGGACCATTCAGGCTTGTTCGCATATATATATATATATATATATATATATATATATATATATATATATATATATATATATATATATATATATATATATATATATGGCACAACTCTCCTAAACACGAGAGTGAAGTATACAACTATAGAACACTTTCCCACCAGTAGACTCGAACCCTAGGCAGCACAGAAGCCTTCCAGCAACTGGCATAACAGGTACGCCTTAACCCACTCGACCACCTGCTCAGACCCTTAAAAGAGATGGTAATTTCGGAGTATTTATACACTCCAAAGATCACCACCTCCCAAGAGCACTAGAGCAAGTGAGGGGTCATTTTTATTTTTTTTCATCAAGTCCCTGTTAATATGGGAGAACACTGTGTCTATGCTTAAGGCACAACTCTCCTAAACACGAGAGTGAAGTATACAATTTTAGAACACTTTCCCACCAGGAGACTCGAACCCTAGCCAGCACAGAAGCCTTCCAGCAACTGGCATAACAGGTACGCCTTAACCCACTCGACCACCTGCTCAGACCCTTAAAAGAGATGGTAATTTCGGAGTATTTATACACTCCAAAGATCACCACCTCCCAAGAGCACTAGAGCATGTGAGAGGTCATTTTTACGTTTTTTCATCAAGTCCCTGTTAATATGGGAGAACACTGTGTCTATGCTTAAGGCACAACTCTCCTAAACACGAGAGTGAAGTATACAACTTTAGAACACTTTCCCACCAGGAGACTCGAACCCTAGCCAGCACAGAAGCCTTCCAGCAACTGGCATAACAGGTACGCCTTAACCCACTCGACCATCTGCTCAGACCCTTAAAAGAGATGGTAATTTCGGAGTATTTATACACTCCAAAGATCACCACCTCCCAAGAGCACTAGAGCAAGTGAGGGGTCATTTTTACGTTTTTTCATCAAGTCCCTGTTAATAAGTTACATAAAAAAAAAAATGTTAATAAAACTGTTAATAAAACATTAAAATGACCCCTCACTTGCTCTAGTGCTCTTGGGAGGTGGTGATCTTTGGAGTGTATAAATACTCCGAAAATACCATCTCTTTTAAGGGTCTGAGCAGGTGGTTGAGTGGGTTAAGGCGTACCTGTTATGCCAGTTGCTGGAAGGCTTCTGTGCTGGCTAGGGTTCGAGTCTCCTGGTGGGAAAGTGTTCTAAAGTTATATATATATATATATATATATATATATATATATATATATATATATATATATATATTACAACACAAGATGCAATAACCTTAATTATTGAAATTCATATATTCTCTTTATATATATAAGCAAACGTTGTGTTAGCAATGATAATGATGAATAAAATATATATAATAGTATTATAAAAACAAACACAACACTAAACATACCAACGACACTAAGTTATGCTCAGCAGTAATTCTCCGCTGGCGTGTGAACTATAAATTATTTTATAACACTTTTATAACACAATTTATGTTCAGTGATTTGCATTTAACATAGTTATATCTCAAATGCAAATCACTGAGTAAGACAATTTAAAAATCTCAACAAAAATTCAACATCCAACCAATAATTCAACACAAAATTAAACATCCAACCAAAAATTCAACACAACATTTGTCATCCAACAAAAAATTACACACAAAATTCAACATAAAATTCAACATCCAACAAAAAATGAGCACAAAATTCAACATATAATAAAAAAATAAACACAAAATTCAACATCCAACAAAAAATTCAACATAAAATTTAACATACAAAAAAAAATTCCACATCCAACACAACATCCAACATAAAATTAAACATACAATAAAAATTCTGACTCTCTCCACCTATTTTCATTTTCAAATTACGAACTTTTATACCGAAAATATGCTAATTACTGAAAACAGCGATGGGACATATTTTGCCTCCCCCCCCCCCCGCAGTTTTTAAAATATTTGAAATGTCGGAAATTTGACTCCAGAGCGTGATTTTTGAGCCGAATTCTGACTCTCTGCACTTATTTTCATTTTCAAATTACGACCTTTTATACCGAAAATATGGTAATTACTGAAAACGGCGGACGGTCATATTTTGTTCACCACCCCCCCCCCCACCCCCCCACCTGCAGTTTTCAAAATATCTGAAATGCGGAAATTTGACTCCTGAGCATGATTTTTTAGCCGAATTTAAACTCTCTTTACTCTTTTCATTTACAAATTACGATCTTTTATACCGTAAATATGCTAATAACTGAAAAGGGCGATGGATTATATTTTGCCCAAACCCCCTTGCTGTTTTCAAAATATCTAAAATGTCGGAAATTTGTCTCCTGACCGTGATTTTTAAGCCGAATTCTGACTCATTGCACTTATTTTCATGTTCAAATTACGACCTTTCATACCGTAAAAATTCTAATTACTGAAAACGGCGATGGATTATATTTGGCCCAAATCGCCCTACAGTTTTCAAAATATCTGATATGTTGGAAATTTGACTCTAGAGCGTGATTTTTGAGCCGAATTCTGACCCTCTGCACCAATTATTATTTCCAAATTTAGACCTATTATACCGAAAATATGCTATTTACTGATAACAGTGATGGGTCATATTTTGCCCAAACCCCCCTTCAGTTTTCAAAATATCTGAAATGTTAGAAATTTTACTCCTGAGCCTTATTTTTTAGCCGAATTCTGACACTCTACACCTATTTTCATTTTTAAATTACGACCTTTTATACCGAAAATATGCTAATTACTGAAAACGGCGATTGGTCATATTTTGCCCAAACCCCCCTGAAGTTTTCAAAATGTTTGAAATGTCGGAAATTTGACTCCTGGCCGTGATTTTTGAGTCGAATTTTGACTCTCTCCACCTATTTTCATTTTTAAATTACGACCTTTTATACCGAAAATATGCTAATTACTAAAAACAGTGATGGGTCATATTTTGGCCAAACCCCCCCTGCAGTTCCAAAATTTCTGAAATGTCGGAAATTTGACTCCTGAGCGTGAATTTTGAACCGAATTCTTACTCTTTGTTCCTATTTTTTTTCAAATTACGACCTTTTATTCCAAAAATATCTTAATTACTGAAAACGGCGATGGGTCATATTTTGCCCAAAACCCCCCTGCAGTTTTCAAAATATCTGTGGCCCTATATGAGTGGACAGGGGGACCTGCATGAGTGGAAAGGTGGCCCTTCATGGGTGGACGGGTAGCCCTACATGAGTGGACGGGTGGCCCTACATGAGTGGACGGGTAGCCCTACATGAGTGGACGGGTGGCCCTACATGAGTGGACGGGTAGCCCTACATGAGTGGACGGGTGGCCCTACATGAGTGGACGGGTAGCCCTACATGAGTGGACGGGTGGCCCTACATGAGTGGACGGGTAGCCCTACATGAGTGGACGGGTAGCCCTACATGAGTGGACGGGTGGCCCTGCATGAGTGAACGGGTAGCCCAACATGAGTGGACGGGTAGCCCTACATGAGTGGACGGGTAGCCCTACATGAGTGGACGGGTGGCCCTGCATGAGTGAACGGGTAGCCCTGCATGAGTGGACGGGTAGCCCTACATGAGTGGACGGGTAGCCCTACATGAGTGGACGGGTGGCCCTGCATGAGTGAACGGGTAGCTCTACATGAGTGGACGGGTGGCCCTACATGAGTGGACGGGTAGCCCTACATGAGTGGACGGGTGGGCCTACATGAGTGGACGTATGGCCCTACATGAGTGGACGGGTAGCCCTACATGAGTGGACGGGTAGCCCTACATGAGTGGACGGGTAGCCCTACATGAGTGGACGGGTGGCCCTACATGAGTGGACGGGTAGCCCTACATGAGTGGACGGGTGGCCCTACATGAGTGGACGGGTGGCCCTACATGAGTGGACGGGTGGCCCTACACGAGTGTGAGTGGTCGAGTGGCCCTACATGAATGGACAGGTGGTCTTACATGATTGGACAGGTGGCCCTACATATTTGGACGGGTGGTCCTAAATGAGTGGACAAATGGTGGCTAGAGTTCAAATTTAATAAATGTAACGCAATGAACATTTGGAAATTTTAAGATTATAAATTTGGAAAGTGAATATAATTAAAACTCCAACACCAGAGTCACACATAGGCAGGCTGACATCTGCAGCTTATATTAGACCAATACTCAAATGTGCAGCATCGACCTGCAATCCGTACCTTGCGGAGCATTAAACCTAAATTTTACAAATGCAAAGGTTTGTAACAAGATTGGTACCAGAGCTAAGAGGCTTAAGCTATGAGGACAAGTTGAGAGAACTGAACCTCAAAAATATAGATAGAAGAAACAAAGGAGGTATGATCACAACATGCAAGATCCTAAGGGGGAATTTAAAAGATGGACAAGAACAGTCTCATTAAATTGAGAGAAAGTAGTATGAAGGAAAACAAGTGGAAGGTAAAAGCACAAATTAGTCGAAGTAAATAAAAGGAAATGCTCGTATTCCCTGCCACCTCCATTGACAATTTTAAGGACAGTTTCGACAAAGAACTGGATCGTCAGAATTATTAAACTACAACACAACAAGTCATACATGACTAGTAGACGGGGCATAGAGAGCTAGACCTCTCACTTCTCCGTAGACAGGCAAGCACTGGTAGGTAAGCACTCACTTTTTCACTGTTCGCTCACACACCAAGTTCAACATCAAGAAATGCTTCTCGAGGGTGTCAGAGGCGCTGTGCTGCGACCCTGACTCTCTGGAGCGACAGATAAAAGCTGGGGAGGTTTTCTTATTGAAGCAGTAACTCAGCGTCACTTGGGGACGCCCTCCCACCTCCCTCCCTACTATGTTCCAGCGACCCTCTCCCCTCACCACCAAATCCTCCATCAACACTACCACCAGAATATATCCGGAATCAAACTCACGCTGAGCTTCCGACCCATAAAACACACACACACACACACACACACACACACACACACACACACACACACACACACACACACACACACACACACACACACACACACACACACACACACACACACACACACACACACACACACACACACACACACACTTCTGGAAAGAAGAAGGGAGAGGGGGGACATGATAGGAACGTATAAGATACTCAGAGGAATTGACAGAGTGGACATAGACGAAATGTTCACACGGAATAGTAACAGAACGAGAGGACATGGATGGAAGCTTGAAACTCAGATGAGTCACAGAGATGTAAGGAAGTTTTCTTTTAGCGTGAGAGTAGTGGGGAAATGGAATGCACTTCAGGAACAGGTTGTGGAAGCAAATACTATTCATAATTTTAAAACCAGGTATGATAGGGAAATGGGACAGGAGTCATTGCTGTAAACAACCGATGCTCGAAAGGCGGGATCCAAGAGTCAATGCTCGATCCTGCAAGCACATATAGGTGAGTACATATAGGTGAGTACACACACACACACACACACACACACACACACACACACACACACACACACACACACACACACACACACACACACACACACACACACACACACACACACACACACACACACACACACACACACAGAATGAGAGGAGGGGATGAACCAGCCTTGCTTGATCTGATATTTACCCTAAATGAGTCGGATATAAGGGAAGTTAAGTTGGAAGCCCCCTTGGGAATGAGTGATCATAGTGTATTGAGCTTTGAGTACCTGGTTGAGCTGGGAATTATCACCCCCAAAAAAGAACTGGGAACCAAAGGGTGGCGTACCGAAAGGGAAACTATGAGGAAATGAGTAAATTCCTATGGGATATACATTGGGACACAGAACTCGGAACCAAGTCCGTACAAGACATGATGGACTATGTCACCCAAAAATGTCAGGAGGCTGTAAGCAGGTTTGTCCCAGCCCGACAGGAAAAAACAGAGAAGCAAAGGAAGAATCCGTGGTTTAATAGGGAATGTATGAAAGCAAAGGAGCAGAACAAAAGGGCATGGAGGAACTTCCGTAATAACTGAACACCAGAAAGTAGAGAGAGATACCAGAGAACCAGGAACGAGTATGTCAGTGTGAGAAGAGCAGCTGAGAAAAGGTATGAAAATGATATAGCTAATAAAGCCAAGATCGAACCCAAGCTACTACACAGTCACATCAGGAGGAAGACAACAGTGAAGGAACAGGTGATGAAACTTAGGGTGGGCGAGGACAGGTACACAGAGAATGACAAGGAGGTGTGTGAAGAACTCAACAAAAAGTTCCAGGAGGTCTTTACAATAGAACAGGGAGATGTCGCGGCGCTAGAAGAGGTGGCAGCAAACCAGGTGACCTTGGATAGGTTCGAAATTACAAGAGATGAGGTCAAGAAGCACCTATTGGAGCTGGATGTGAGAAAAGCTGTTGGGCCGGATGGAATTTCGCCATTGGTATTGAAAGAGTGTGCAGGAGCACTTTGCCTATCACTCTCCATAGTGTATAGTAGGTCACTGGAAACGGGGGACCTACCAGAAATATGGAAGACTGCTAATGTAGTACCAATATACAAAAAGGGTGACAGACAAGAGGCACTGAACTACAGGCCAGTGTCCTTAACTTGTATACCATGCAAGGTGATGGAGAAGATTGTGAGAAAAAAACTAGTAACACATCTGGAGAGAAGAGACTTCGTGACAACCCATCAACATGGGTTCAGGGAGGGTAAATCTTGCCTTACAGGATTGATAGAATTCTACGATCAGGTGACAAAGATTAAACAAGAAAGAGAAGGGTGGGCAGACTGCATTTTTTTGGACTGCCGGAAAGCCTTTGACACAGTACCCCATAAAAGGTTGATGCATAACCTAGAGAAACAAGCAGGAGTAACTGGTAGGGCGCTCCAGTGGATAAGGGAGTACCTAAACAAGAGGAAGCAGAGAGTTACAGTGAGGGGTGAGACCTCAGACTGGCGTGAAGTCACCAGTGGAGTCCCACAGGGCTCTGTACTTGAACCTATCCTGTTTCTGATATACGTAAATGATCTCCCAGAGTGTATAGACTCATTCCTCTCAATGTTTGCTGACGAAGCCAAAATTATGAGAAGGATTAAGACAGAGGAGGACAGCTTGAGGCTTCAAGAAGACCTGGACAAGCTGCAGGAATGGTCGAACAAATGGCTGTTAGAGTTTAATCCAAGCAAATGTAATGTAATGAAGATAGGGGTAGGAAGCAGGAGACTAGATACAAGGTATCACTTGGGAGATGAAATACTTCAAGAGTCCGAGAGAGAGAAAGACCTGGGGGTTGATATCACGCCAGACCTGTCCCCTGATGCTTATATCAAGAGGATAACAGCAGCAGCATATGCCAGGTTGGCTAACATAAGAACGACCTTTAGAAACTTGTGTAAGGAATCTTTCAGAACATTATATACCACATATGTCAGACCAATCCTGGAGTATGCGGCACCAGCATGGAGTCCATATCTAGTCAAGCATAAGACTAAAATGGAAAAGGCTCAAAGGTTTGCCACCAGACTAGTACCCGAGCTGAGAGGTATGAGCTACGAGGAGAGACTACGGGAATTAAACCTCACTTCGTTGGAAGACAGAAGAGTTAGGGGGGACATGATCACCACATTCAAGATCCTCAAGGAAATTGACAGGGTTGATAAAGACAGTCTATTTAACACAAGGGGCACACGTACTAGGGGACACAGGTGGAAACTGAGTGCCCAAATGAGCCACAGAGATATTAGAAAGAACTTTTTTAGTGTCAGAGTGGTTGACAAATGGAATGCATTAGGAAGTGATGTGGTGGAGGCTGACTCCATACACAGTTTCAAGTGTAGATATGATAGAGCCCAATAGGCTCAGGAACCTGTACACCTGTTGATTGACAGTTGAGAGGCAGGACCAAAGAGCCAGAGCTCAACCCCCGCAAGCACAACTAGGTGAGTACACACACACACACACACACACACACACACACACACACACACACACACACACACACACACACACACACACACACACACACACACACACACACACACACACACACACACACACACACACACACACACACACACACACACACACACACACAAAAAATGTTCAGGGGTATGATAGCTGAGCGGACAGCGCGCAGGACTCGCAATTCTGTGGCCCGGGTTCGATTCCCGCACCAGGCAGAAACAAATGGGCAAAGTTTCTCTCATCCTGAATGCCCCTGTTACCTAGCAGTATATAGGTACATGGGAGTTAGTCAGCTGTCATGGGCAGCTTCCTGGGGTGTGTGTGTGTGTGGTGTGGAGATTATGAAGAGGATTAAAACAGAAGAGAATAGTAGGAGGCTACAAGATGACCTGGACAGATTGAATGAATGGTCCAACAAATGGCTGCTCAAGTTCAACCGAAGTAAATGCAAAGTAATGAAACTAGGCGGCGAAAACAGAAGGTCAGACACAGGATTCAGAATGGGAGATGAAGTACTTCATGAAACGGACAGAGAGAAAGATCAAGGAGTTGATATCACACCAAACCTGTCTCCTGAAGCCCACATAAAAAGAATTACGTCTGCGGCATATGCGAGGCTGGCTAACATCAGAACAGCCTTCAGGAACCTGTGTAAGGAATCATTCAGAATATTGTACACCACATATGTAAGGTCAATCCTGGAGTATGTGGCCCCAGCATGGAGCCCGTACCTTGTCAAGCACAAGACGAAGCTGGAAAAAGTTCAGAGGTATGCCACTTGACCAGTCCCGGAGCTAAGAGGCATGAGTTACGAGGAAAGACGGCGAGAGATGCACCTTACGAAACTGGAAGACAGAAGAGTAAGGAGAGACATGATCACTATCTACAAAATCCTCAGGGGTATTGACAGGGTAGAGAAGGATAAACTATTCAACACTGGTGGTACGCGAACAAGGGAACACAGGTGGAAACTGAGTACCCAAATTAGCCACAGGGACGTTAGAAAGAACTTTTTCAGTGTCAGAGTAGTTAACAGGTGGAATGCATTAGGCGGTGATGTGGTGGAGGCTGACTCCATACACAGTTTTAAATGTAGATATGATAGAGTCCAGTAGGCTAAGGAATCTGTACATCAGTTGATTGACGGTTGAGAGACGGGACCAAAGAGCCAGAGCTCAACCCGCGCAAGCACAATTAGGTGAGTACACACACGCACACACACACACACACACACACACACACACACACACACACACACACACACACAGGATTAGATGTAACAGAGCTAGGAATGATTACATTAACATAAGACGAGTGTCGGAAAGGAATTATGAGAACGATATTGCAGTCAAAGCGAAAAAGCAACCAAAATTACTACATAGCCATATAAGAAGGAAAATGTCGGTAAATGACCAAGTGACAAGACTGAGGAAAACAGAAGGGGCATATACAGAAAGCGACAAGGAAATCTGCGAGGTACTGAATGCAAAATTCCATGGAGTGTTCACAACCGAGCCTGAGCAGCTCCCATTGTTAGAAGAGATTACCCAAGATGAAAGACTATCGGATATAGAGGTGACAGCAGAGGATGTAATGAAACAGTTGACAACACTGGATGCAAATAAAGCTGTTGGACCAGACAAAGTATCAGCGTGGATACTCAAAGAGGCAGCGCAGGCTCTCAGCGTGCCTCTGGCAATGATCTTTAATGAGTCACTTATGTCGGGAGAATTGCCCAGTTGCTGGAAGGAGGCAAATGTCGTACCGATTTTCAAAAAGGGTGATAGGGAGGAGGCACTTAACTACAGACCCGTATCACTGACAAGCATCCCCTGCAAAATTCTTGAAAGAATAATTAGGCTAAGACTTGTTGAGCACCTGGAGAGCATTGGGTTTGTAAACAAGCACCAACATGGGTTCTGGACAGGGAAATCATGCCTAACAAACCTTTTAGAATTCTATGATAAAGTAACAAGGATAAGGCAGGACAGAGAAGGCTGGGCAGACTGCATATTTCTTGACTGCCAAAAGGCCTTTGATACGGTACCGCACATGAGACTGCTATACAAACTTGAGAGGCAGGCAGGAGTAAGCGGAAAGGCCCTAGTATGGGTGAAGAACTACCTAACAGGAAGGAGCCAGAGGGTAATGGTAAGGGGCGAAAAGTCTGACTGGCGAACAGTAACAAGTGGAGTACCTCAAGGATCGGTGCTGGGACCAATCCTCTTTCTAATTTACGTAAATGATATGTTTACAGGAGTGGAATCATACATGTCAATGTTTGCAGATGACGCAAAATTAATGAGAAGAGTTGTGACAGACGAGGATTGTAGGATCCTCCAAGAGGACTTAAACAGGCTGCAGAGATGGTCAGGGAAATGGCTACTGGAGTTTAACACCAGTAAATGTAAAGTTATGGAAATGGGATCAGGTGACAGGAGACCAAAGGGACAGTACACAATGAAGGGGAACAGCCTACCTGTAACGATTCGAGAAAGAGACCTGGGAGTGGATGTGACACCTAATCTAACTCCTGAGGCACATATAAATAGGATAACGACAGCAGCGTACTCTACACTGGCGAAAATTAGAACTTCATTCAGAAACCTAAATGAGGAAGCTTTTAGGGCGCTTTACACTGCCTACGTGAGACCCGTCTTAGAGTATGCCGCGCCATCATGGAGCCCCCACCTGAAGAAACACATAAAGAAACTGGAGAAGGTTCAGAGGTTTGCGACGAGGCTTGTCCCAGAGCTACGAGGGATGGGATATGAAGAGCGGCTGAAGGAACTGAACCTTACGACACTAGAGAAAAGAAGGGAGAGAGGAGATATGATAGGGACATATAAAATACTCAGGGGAATTGACAAAGTGGAAATAGATGAAATGTTCACACGTAATAATAACAGAACGAGGGGACATGGGTGGAAACTGGAAACTCAGATGAGTCACAGAGATGTTAGGAAGTTTTCTTTTAGCGTGAGAGTAGTAGAAAAATGGAATGCACTTGGGGAACAGGTTGTGGAAGCAAATACTATTCATACTTTTAAAACTAGGTATGATAGGGAAATGGGACAGGAGTCATTGCTGTAAACAACCGATAGCTAGAAAGGCGGGATCCAAGAGTCAATGCTCGATCCTGCAAGCACATATAGGTGAGTATAGGTGAGTACACACACACACACACACACACACACACACACACACACACACACACACACACTCACTCACACACACACACACACACATTAGGGGGGCCTGGTAGCCTGGTGGATAGCGCACAGGACTCGTAATTTTGTGTCGCGGGTTCGATTCCCGCACCAGGCAGAAACAAATGGGCAAAGTTTCTTTCACCCTGAATGTCCCTGTTACCTAGCAGTAAATAGGTACCTGGGAGTTAGTCAGCTGTCACGATCTGCTTCCTGGTGTGTGTGTGTGTGTGTGTGTGGTGTGGAGAGAAAAAAAAGTAGTTAGTAAACAGTTGATTGACAGTTGAGAGGCGGGCCGAAAGAGCAAAGCTCAACCCCCGCAAACACATCTAGATGAATACACAGACATACACACACACACACACACACACACACACACACACACACACACACACACACACACACACACACACACACACACACACACACACACACACACACACACACACACACACACACACACACACACACACACAGTGGAATCAGAGGAAATGTTTACAATGAATATCAACAGAACAAGGGGGGGAACTGATGGAAGTTTGAGACTCAAATGTGTCATAGGGATGTCAGAAAATGTTCTTTTAGCGTAAGGGCAGTCAGTAAAGGGAATAACCTAAAGGAACACAATGTAGAGGGCTAACTCCATTCATAACTGTAAAAGCAGGTATGCTCTGGAAATATGACAGGAGTCATTGCATTAGACAACCAACGGCTAAAAAAACAGGGTCCAAGAGTTAGAGCTCGATCCTGCAGGCACAAATACGTGAGTAGAAATAGGAGAGTACACGCACACTAGCCTACTGGAGTTCTAAGATAAGCTAAAGAAAATAAGGCAAGAGAGGAAGGTTGGGCGGACTGCGCATTTCAGGACTGCTGAAAAGCACTTGATATAGTTACGCACCCGAGATTACAAACTCGAGAGGCAGGCGGGAGTAAGTGGAATCACCCTAATATCGCTAAAGAATTACCTAACAGGCAGGAGTTGGAGACTGACAGTGAAGGGTTAGAAGTCGGACTGGCGGAGGGTGACAAACGGACTTCCTCAAGGATCGGTTCTGGGACTCATATCATTTCTTATTTATGTAAATTTCCAGTCAATGGGAGTTATAAATCGATGTTTGCAGACGAGACTAAATAAATCAGAAGAGGTGTGACAGATGAGGGTTGTAAGATTCTCCACGATGATCTTAACGACTACATAATTACTGCGAGAAATGGATGCTAGAGTTCAACACAAGCAAGTGTAAGGTGATGGAAATTGGATCAGCAGCCAGGAGACCGAACGGCCAGTACACGATGGAGGGAAGCTACCTCCCTACTGCGACTTAAGAAAAAGACCAGAGAGGACATGACACCTAACGCCAGAGGCTCATATAAACAGAACAACATCAGCTGCGTGCTCTGCGCTAGCACAAGTCAGAACACCATTCAGGAGTTTAAATAAGGAATCTTTAGATCATTATACCTCGAATGTGTGACCAGTTTTAGACTCCCCATTCTGGAGTCAACATATTATAACACACACACATAAGGAAGTTCGAAAAGGTGCAGAAATTTGAAACGAGACTCGTCCCAGAATTACGAGGGATTAGGTATGAAACACAGACTGAAAGAACTAAACCTGACGACGCTAGAAAGGAGGAGAGAAAGAAAGGAGAGAAAGAAAGGAGAGAAAGAAAGGAGAGAAAGAAAGGAGAGAAAGAAAGGAGGAGAGAAAGAAAGGATAGATATGATACTGACGCTCATAATACGCATGCGGGTTTAGTACAGTGGGAAAAAGAGGAAATGTTCACAATGATTACCATTAAAACACGAGGGTACGTTTGGAAGAACTGAAACTCAGATGAGTTATAGAGATGTTATAGAAAGAAAGAGGCACAGAAAGCTATATTTTAGCGTAAGAAGAGTGGAAAAAAGGAATAAACTAAAGGAGCAGGTTGTAGGGCAAACTCCATTCATAACTTTAAAAGTATTTATGATTTAAAACGTCTAAAAGCAGATATATAAAAGCAGGTATAATTTTTAACTGCGGCTTGAAATTGTGGGTCTATATCATTAACAAGCGTCAATGATACGGTCCAATAGTACATCTCTTTGTGTCCAACCCACACACACCCTCCCCATGTCTCTTCCACAAACTCTCCCTATCTCCTCCCAACACACAAATGCCTTTCCCTGCACTTCAACGTAGCTCACGAACAACACACACTCCCAGCACACACACTCCCTTATCTCAGTTCTTCTCCCTCCCAGCACATACACCCCCTTCCCATTTCCTCCTTTCCAACACATACACACACACACACACACACACCTCCTCTCCCCCCCCCCCCCTGTCTCATCTTTCCCTGCTCACACACGCCCTTCCCACTTCACCGCCATCCCTGTTTACACACACCCTTTCCCCATCTCCCCATTCCCACACATCTTTCCTCCACTATTTTAACCGAAATGTTGTGCCAACAATGCACATCTGTCGTCTAAACCCGTCATTAAAGTCAACATCTTAATTTACAAATATTTAAACTGATGCTGAAGTCTATGGACTTGGAGCAGAACATTTCACATCGACAGATTCCTTGAACGAGGGAAACAAGGACCTTGCCCCCCATTCTGGGAACAACTTAGCCAACCCCCCCCCCACCCCCCTTTATGACGCTCTGGTTAAAATCACAACTAATCCTGCAGAAAGACAGGCATGCTCATTTATAGTTAATAGATGAAGAATTATTAAAGAAACAGTTCACACAATTTGTGAGACCAAAATTGTAACATTTAGCAGTGGTTGGTGCTTATATCTGAAGCAGCAGCAGCATATTAAATTTATAGGTGCAAAGATATTGTACAAAATGGTTTCTGGAACTTAATAACATGACATGTGAGGAGAACTTGAAAACGTCCATAGAGCTGGCAAGCAGGGGATGGAAGAACGGGGCGAGGCTGCAGAAATCTTGAGCAAGGATCCGGGGATGAGGTGAAGAGGGGAGATGAAAGATCGGTGGCCCAACCACCGCGGATTTGAACTTGATCAGATGGAAGTAGAATTGAGTAGGGTGTCATTTGCAGTACACACAAAGGCCGGGAACGCAAGCAGCTGGCAGTGGAGGTTTGATGTCAGTTGTTGATGTTAAGTCAGTTCGTTAGTAGTCTTCTTCCTTGTTGATTTCACCAAACTTTGATCGTTGGTCTTCTTTTTGGGCTTGTCGGACTTGGTGGTCACGTTTCGTGTTGATGCTTGGAGGTGATCTTTCCGTGGAGGTGATGGTGTTCCAACAGATACGTCTTCATCCGATTCATCAGATGAGTGAAGAGCAGGGGTGTTGACACGCTGGGGTAGATTTCTTGAAGGTTGAGTTCTTGGAGGTTGAGTAACAGTGGTAGGTACTGCAGCAGAAGGTGCTGCATAGTTGGTACCCTCTATAGGGTTACACCAAGGGTCGATTGCAGCGGAATTCGTCACTGAGACGGGTGAAGGGACAGCAGCAGCTGGAGAAACGTGTGGAGCAGGAGCCGACAGTAAGTCTGAAAGCGTGGCTGCGTTCACAGTGATGTCATGGTTGGTAACTGGAACTGTTGCAGAAGTGGGGGTCACAGGAGGCAGAGTCTTGTGAGCTGTAGGTACCCTAACAGGATCTGAAGTCTGCACTGCAGTGGCGGAATCGTCGTCGTCGGATGTAGAGTCGGCATCCTCTACAGGGTCAGTTGTTGGAGTTGAACCTGGAGCGTTGAAGACTCCTTCAGGAATAATAAAGGTAGGGAGACCATTCGCCTTGTAAAGAATTTTCAAAAGCCTCACAAATTCTCGGGGGTTATTGCCAGCAGTCATTCTGGCTGTTGATATCAAAGTTTTTACTGTGCTCTGCCCAATCAGCTTTGTCTTTGGTTGGGCGGGTTGGGATGGAGGCGGCGGTGTCTGGCTCGATGAGTGGCTGGGTGACTGGGAACTAGGTCCCCATTGGCTAGTAGAGACAATACCAGGATGGTGTGCAGTGGCGATAGTTCCTCCTCCCTGAAGCTTCGGGAAGGTGGCTGCTTGGATGTTGAATGTAGAGGCTGAGGTGGTAGTTGTAGAGTTGGAGCTGGTGCCTGCTGCAGAGGTCGAGGAAGTTTTTGATTTCTCTTGGGTCTCCAAGTTTTCGATGACTTCTTGTCTGCGTGGACATTGATGGGAGATTGCGATATGTTCGCCGTTGCAGAGCAGGCAGCATGGTTTTTTGGAGGTGCAGATCGAATAGTGGTGGTCTTTCGCGCAAATGCTGCATTTCTGGATGGTCTGTTGGCACTTGTTGGTTTGGTGAGAGTAGTCATAGCATCGGAAGCATAGGGTGATATTGTAGATTCTTTCCATCTTCACTCGGAATGACGGAACGTGGACTCCATAGCAGAAGAAGCCACCTGTGAAAACTTGGGTAGCCTGATTCACAGTGCAGAAGGTGACCTTCATGGTGCGGCTGTTGCACAAAGAGGTTTCAAGTACCATCAAGCCCGGGTTCTCGTTTTCGATGTTCACTGCAAGTTCTCCAGTGTAAGGTGCCTCATCAATCCGTTCCTTGATCCGGTGGCTGAGCTCACTGACAATGACAGACCGGGCACGAAGCAACTGGCGTGGGAAGTAGAGATTGAGGTGGTGATCTAAACGAAATAGATGTTCACGTTTCAACAGTTTGTCTATGTCTTGTTCGTTGGTGAAACGAAAAACGAAGTTGGTGCCTTCTTGTTCGATGTCGTCAGGTGTTACTTCAGCTACATCCTTGAATAGCTTCAGGAGGGATGGCTTGGTGAATGCTTGATCGTCAAGGGGCGTACCCCTGACCTTGAAGTGCTTGTGATGCATGGTGGACGAAGGTTCTCTCTCAAAGACTGCACGTCACTGAAGATGGCCTCCCGTCTCTACCCGGCATAAAATACCAAGTTAGGAGTGGGGTCTGACCATCTAGAGAGACGCAAGTCTGCTGCCAATTGTTTATCCACCCTGCAGTACTAGGTGCGAAAGAGAAGAGCTGGAGCAACGCGAGCACGTCCGACCGCGACGGTTGCTAGTATGTGAGGAGAGACTGGAGGCATTAAGCATGCCAAGGCTAGAAGGGAAAAGAGAATATAAAGCGATATCATCACTACATTAAAAAAGTAACAGGATTCGACAAAATAGACTAGGAGTAATGTTAAAACCTACAGCTTGTCGCACAAGATGTCATAGACTCACGGTAAGAAAACAAAGCAGGCGGCTGGATCAAGTTATGTGAGGAAGCGGTGGATGAAAAACAACCATGAGCACACACACACACACACACACACACACACACACACACACACACACACTCACACACACACACACACACACACACACACACACACACACACACACACACACACACACACACACACACACACACACACACACACACACACACACACACACACACACACACACACACACACGCACACACACATACACACACACAAACACACACACACACACGCACACACACCATAGATGGACTATGCCACCCAAAAGTGCCAAGAGGCAGTTAACAGGTTTATCCCGGCCCAACAGGAAAAAACCGAGAAGCAAAAGAAGAATCCGTGGTTTAATAGGAAATGTATGAAAGCAAAGGAGCTGAACAAAAGGACGTGGAGGAACTTCCGAAATACTTCCGAAGTGTGAGAAGAGAAGCCAAGAAAAAGAATGAAAATTATAGAGCTAATAAAGCCAAGACCGAACCAAAGCTACTACGCAGTCAAATCAGGAGGAAAACAACAGTGAAGGAACCGGTGTTGAAACTTAGAACGGGTCAGGACAGGTACACAGAGAATGACAAAGAGGTGTGTGAAGAACTCAACAAGGGGTTCCAGGAGGTCTTTACAATAGAACAAGGAGAGGTCACGGCGCTAGGAGAGGTGGCAGCAAACCAGGCAACCTTGAAAGGGTTCGGAATTTCAAGAGATGAGGTCAAGAAGTACCTATTACAGCTGGACGTGAAAAAAGCTGTTGGGCCGGACGAAATCTCATCATGGGTATTGAAAGAGTGTGCAGGAGCACATTTTTGCCACTCTCCATAGTGTATAGTAGGTCACTGGAAATGGGAGACCTACCAGAAATATGCAAGACGGCTAATGTAGTCCCAATATACACAAAAGTTGACAGACAAGAGGCACTGAAGTTCATGCGAGTGTCCTTAACTTGTATACCATGCAAGGTGATGGAGAAGATCGTGAGAAAAAACCTAGTAACACATCTGGAGAGAAGGGACTCCGTGACAACCCATCAACATGGGTTCAGGGAGGGTAAATCTTGCCTGTCTGGCTTAATAGAATTCTACAATCAGGTGACAAAGATTAAGCAAGAAAGAGAAGGATGGGCGGACTGCATTGTTTGGACTGTCGGAAAGCCTTTGACACAGTACCCCATAAAAAGCTGATGCATAAGCTGGAGAAACAGGCAGGAATAACTGGTTGAGAACTCCAGTGAATAAGGATGTACAGAGAGGAAGAGACGTACAGAGAGGAAGCAGAGAGTTACAGTGAGGGGTGAGACCTCAGATTGGCTTGAAGTCACCAGTGGAGTCCCACAGGGCTCTGTACTCGGACCTCTCCTATTTCTGATATACGTAAATGATCTCCCAGAGGGTAATGAGAAGGATTAAGACAGAGGAGGACAGCTTGAGGCTTCAAGAATACCTGAACAAGCTGCAGGAATGGTCGAACAAATGGTTGCTTGAGTTTAACCCAAGCAAATGTAATGAAATTAAGTTAGGTGAGGGAGCAGGAGACCAGATACAAGGTATCACTTGGGAGATGAAATACTTCAAGAGTCAGAGAGAGAGAGAAAGACCTAGGGGTTGATATTACGCCAGACCTGTCCCCTGTAGCTCATATCAAGAGGATAACATCAGCGGCATATGACAGGTTGGCTAGCATAAGAACGGCCTTTAGAAACTTGTGCAAGGAATCTTTCAGAGCATTGTATACCACATATGTCAGACCAATCCTGGAGTATGCGGCTCCAGCATGGAATCCATATCAAGTCAAACATAAGACTAAACTGGAAAAATTTCAAGGAATGACATGACCTATCTTGTGGCCTCGTAATCAAGCAGAAACAAAAAGTATCATGATTGGAATCATGATATTTGACGTTGAATGGGAATCTAATTACCTCCTTCCCTTTCGTGACGTTCATGTTCACAACTCTGTCCGAGTTCTCTTTCTGTCTATCGTAAACACATAAATAGTGGCATGTACATCCACTTCTTTTCCTATCATCCTCCTTCTGTTAAGAAAAGTGTCCTCGTCTCTCTCTTCCTGCGCGCTCTACGCATTAGTGACCTTTAGTTTCTTGATTCTCAAATTTCCTTTATTTACAAATCTTTCTCTTACCTTAGATACCTACTTACCTATATAGCTATAGGTATACCAGTACCTTTCTCTCGCCTATTCTGATGCTAAACGTAATTTATTTCATGTCAAATCTGTCTCCAACACAAGTACCACTGTGCTGTGCCTTTTCTTCATATCTGAACTGAAAAATGTCACTAATACCCTTTGTCCTGTTGACATAAAGTTCTCTTCTAGACAAACTAACATTCTTGGTAGTAATCTTGTTCACATTTCTCCTTCTGCTTCTAATGCTGTTGGTGTCTACTCTATTTCCTGTTCGTCTTGTCCTCTTCAATACTTTGGGGAAACTGGCCGTACACTGAGTACGGCTAATGGCAGACTTATTGAACACAAAAGTAGTGTTAAGTCTGCAGACACAAACAATGCTCTTTTCTGTCATGTTAGAAACTCTTGGTTAGTCTTCTTCTAAAATAATATTTCCTGCTTCTATTCTTCACAGACGTCGTTTTGTCAAATTGGCTCTGATACACCACCTACCCAACATGAACCTGAGTCCCGGCTTTGTTACTGTTGACTCTTCCCTTTCACAGTAAATACCTAAATGCTCTAACCTTCCTAACAAACGTGTCCTGACTTAAGCCTATCTCTTATTTTCTTTTTCTTACCTATTCCATTCTTCCATCTTCCCATTAATACACTTATCCTATTCATACGTTTCATCCTATTCTTACATTTTCGCCTTACTCTTACATTCTTCTAGGAATTACCTTCTTCTCTTAACTGCTCCCCACCTTATACCTTACTTTCTTCTAGAATTTCCTTCTTCTAGGAAAGGAAATTTCAAGGTTCCCTTACCTGCTGCTCTCGTCACTCATTCCTTATTTATTCATTCCCGGTCGGCAATCCTTTTGTCGCCAACCTTCCTCTTTGGAGGAGCCAATCCGCAAGTCCTTCGCACATACTATGTACTGGCAGTTAGATCAGTGATCGACTATGTCGCACCTGCACTCACAAGTCTATCACAACAAGAGTGGGAAAAGCTTGAGGTTGCCCAAAACAATACTATGAGAGCTGCCCTGGGAGCCCCTATGTGGACCAGGCTTGAAACTATAAGACTGGAAACGGGGTTACCCTCTTTTCAAGAAAGAATATCTCGAAGAACAGCTACACTTATCAGTAAGATAAAAAAAATCCCTGATCAGTCCCGGTACGATAAGCCTTGGTGGTTGGACTTGCCCAAAACAACGGAAACTCTTGGGCTGCCAGAGCGGGAAAAGTTCTAAACAGACAACAATAAAAAAGCATGATTCTTGATAGAGAAGGTGATCGACCACACCCAAACTACACTTGTTCCCTACCGTGGGAGGAGCCTACCTTCAAAATAGTAATAGAAGATCTTCCAAAGAAAAGGCTGGCTATGATAAAACAATCCTAAGGTGCATCATAGAAAAGTAAATGAGCAGCATTGCAGTAGTGGGAGTCACCCACATCTTCACAGACGGATCGGTTGACACAGAATATGAGAGTGCTGGCGCTGCTCTTTGCACGACCAGCGTACAGGCATAATGGAGACTGGGAGGACTAGTATCATCAACCCAAACTGAACTGTTTGCCTTACAACAGGCATTCGCATATGTGATTGCACAAAACACTCAAAATGCAATCATACACACAGACTCAAAAGCTGCGAAATAGAGCACTTCAAATATTAAAAAAAAAAACAGTGGAAAGAAAACGTGGAAATAATTACCACCATTTTGTATCTTGGAGCAGTCGCTAATGGCAAAAGACTCATCATCACCCTAAACTGAATCCCATCCCATGTTGGAATCCCATCAAATGAGAAAGCAGATGAAATTGTTAAGTTGGCAACACGTCATCCAGTGATACATAAAGCAATCCAACCTGGCCTAGAGTACATAAAACCACACCATCACCAAAAACCTTTTACGCCTCAACAAAGTCCATCTGATATGGCAGTATGGTATCTTCAGGCCACCAAATTAGAAAGGTTAAATATCCCAAAAGGAATCCACAGGGAGATAGTAGTTCGGTTATATAGAAATCTGTCTAGGTTACAGATGCAACTGGGAGATTGGTAAACCCTGACAGAGGGAATGCATCTTCTGCCAATAACAGAAAACCCAATACTTCACTATCTCCTGGAATGTGAAGCAACCAACGACTTTAGAAGAGCTTTAAGAGTCCCTGAATCTTGCAGAAACCACCCTGAAACCATCAACACTGCCTCTTCTCAGGTAAAAAAGTGTCCAGCAGCTGGACACCCTCATAAACACAATGCGATGGGACCATCTCAATATCCTCCCCCGCGATAGAAGCCTGACGATTAAATGCGACCTGAGCACACATTTACTAAAAAAATCTACCACTTACCGGTTATTCACGCCCGTGCCACCTCTTAGGTGGCTGAATCTTCATCAATGATCAATCTCTCTCCCATTACGGACTATTCTTTATCTATTATCTCTCCCATCACATGAGGTATCAAATTGCTACTCCTCTCGATGTAGAGAGGGAGTTGAGGAACCCCCAGGTCCCTCTCCAGGAATGCTGCAGGTATGCTCCAGGTATACTGCAGGTATCTCAAATAGAACTCATCACAGCAACAGATTGAAGTAGCGGGCATGCTGACTCATTAAATTTTTGCTATGGGTGGACTTACTATTCTTGCTCTCATTGTCAGGCGAAACTTCACTCACCATCTGCTGTTTAAAGTGAAACTCCTCATCACAGTCCTCATAACTGAAGCCCTAAATACAGCAAATTCCAACGAAATATTTAGCACGTTTATCTCTCCTGCTTAGGGGACGATGGGACTATGTTGCGTGTTTGTCAAAGGGATAAACATTTCCTGTTTTGCTATTCACAAGTCGGTTGTGAACACTCTTGCGACCTCAAGATGTGCTCCGGACCATTAGTCATAAAACAGGGGGGAAACCTTAAGAGTTATGTTGGTTTAAATTAGTTTTACAAGGGCACTTTAATTGGTAAAACTTTTACACCTGTTGATGATAGTTTGTGTGGTTAACTTCAGTGAGGTGTCTCATTCTTTCTATGGCAGCAGTAGCCTCCTGTGTCATCTACTAGCTAAACAAAAAATAGCTAATTTACCCATAATCTTCCTCCAGATCTATATGATGACCAAACCACACATCAGAAGGGGAAGAAACGACCACGTTTCTGTCCGTCCTGGACCATTATCAAGTTCGTGTGTGATAATTGTTCACGACGGACCATTAACCAAGACGTCGGACGTTTATTCATATTCTGGTGTGTAGTTTGGTCATCAAATCTTCAGTCACGTTTTTGTGATTCATCGTTTGTTACCAGAATTGTACTATTATGACTCGCATTTCTTCAGAGTCAGAAATTCATGAATTATTAATTGCAGCGTCTCATTTGCTTCCTTCAGAACCAGTTAAATGGTCATGATTATGGCATATGGGAACTACTTGTCTTCGAATGAAGTTACTATTATGAATCCCCGAAAAAAACACAGGCTAAAATCAGGGACCAGGAGCTGGAGCCCAAATAGATTTTATGCCATTTCTATTCTTAACTGAAGCATGACTCGCTTCTTGTAGGTTGGTGTTTATTATGAATTTACTTACTGTTATGGGGGGTATGTAGTATTAAGGATATGGGCCAGCAATTAGAATCAGGATGTATGAAAATCAGTGGAGATCAGATAGGCCCGGCACCCAATAAGAACATAAAACCATATTAAAATAGTGGCTTCAAAAAAAATAAGTCAGTGTAGCGGATAATCACTGATCCCCTACACAGGAAGAATGGATACTCCTTTAAAAACTAACTTATTTATTAACCCCTCTTAACAACCCCCATATACATTAACAACAATAACAATAACTACTTTACTACACTATCTTACATTAAAAGCCTTGGTCCACATAGGCAGCATACAAAGTTTTACAATTAGGGCAAGCTAGGGTAAAGTCTACTAGGCAAAGGACACTAGCAAGGACTCTAGGTAGCTTGGTACCACTTGAGCACACGTGGTTCCACTGAGACCCCTTACAGTAACTTATAAACAATATAAACTTATAAAGCAATATAAACACTAGTGTAGCCTATACACATTACTACACACTTATGCCAGAAACGTACATGCAATGCGGTACTTAGCTCTGTATCTAGACACAGGATAAGGTATGGGAAGAGGAGGAGAAAGAGGAGGAGGAGGCAGAGCCACCATGGGAAGATGTTGCCACACCACAGCCAGAACAGAGAAGGACGAAGGAGCCTGCAGTCTGAGCTGTCTCCAGTTGTTGTTGCCAGGAAGACAACCAGCTGATCGTGCAGCTTATAAACATTACATATCTTCGTCAATGTATAAAACTGGTTACTTTAATAGTTCTGAGAATAGTTGATAATTAGTTCACTGTTATAATTAATCAACAACAAGCTCAGACTGAATGCTCTGTGAGAAACATGATTCATCTTAAGTTTGGCAAGGGCGACGGGAATAAGGCCTACTCCCGGGTTTTAAGGAGCCCTGATATAAATATTATTGCAAATGAATATCCTTCTCACATGATCCAATTCTATGAATTAATGTATAGTAATTATTTAGAGCTCAAATTGACCTCTGGTTTCCATCTAAGGAACCCAGAGTCGTAGCAATGTTCACTCCCCGACCACCCAAGAGGTTGTGCATAATTCCGTTCCTCCTTCCATCTAAATACGTTTCCTCATACCCCTTACATGTGCCATATATTTGCTTTCTCCTAATAATTAGCTAACTTTATCTTAGTAATACGTTAACAATTACTTGTGTTAAGAGAACGTAGTCTAGGCATTTTAAGATGTGTGATTAACCTAATAAAAACTAGTGAAAAGCAAATGAAATAAAACTTCCAGTATAAACATTGAATCAAAACAATGGCATTAATGACAGGGTCCAAACGCTGGGACCTCATATATAGTGTGAGAGGCAGTCACAACTTTTATGGGAAAAAGTTCAAAACTTTCAACATTCGTCTGGAGGGAAAAACGGGAGAGAATAGTCACTTCGCTCGGCTCTGACCACTGTGTAAGGCCAGACACTTACCCAGCAATGACTCTTAAAAGGATCCACACAACCCTTTATAGGTCCGGGATCGAGTCCCTCTTCTCACCTTCATTCATTACCTCCCCATCTCTGCTGCATTATATCCCCACCTCTGCTGCATTATATCCTAACCTCTGCTGCATTATATCCCCACCTCTGCTGCATTATATCCTAACCTCTGCTGCATTATATCCCCACCTCTGGTGCATTATATCCCCCACCTCTGTTGCATTATATCCCCACCTCTGGTGCATTATATCCCACACCTCTATTGCATTATATCCCCACCTCTGTTGCATTATATCCGCACCTCTGTTGCATTACCTTCTCATCTCTGCTGCATTATATCCCACACCTCTATTGCATTATATCCCCACCTCTGCTGAATTATCTCCCCACGTCTGCTGCATTATCTCCCCACGTCTGCTGCATTATCTCCCCACCTCTGTTGCATTATATACCCACCTTTGCTGCATTACCCCTCCCCACCTCTGTTGTATTATCTCCCCACCTCTAGTTCATTATACCCCCACCTCTAGTTTATTATATCCTCACCTCCGTTGCATTATATCCCCACCTCTACTGCATTATCTCCCCACCTCTGCTGCATTATATCCATTATCTCCCCACCTGTGTTGCATTATATCCCCACCTCTGCTGCATAATATCCCCACCTCTGCTGCATTATATCCCCACCTCTGTTGCATTATATCCCCACCTCTGCTGCATAATATCCCCACCTCTGTTGCATTATATCCCCACCTCTGCTGCATAATATCCCCACCTCTGTTGCGATATATCCCCACCTCTGCTGCATTATATCCCCACCTCTGTTGCATTATATCCCCACCTCTGCTGCATAATATCCCCACCTCTGTTGTATTATATCCCCACCTCTGCTGCATAATATCCCCACCTCTGTTGCATTATATCCCTAACTCTGCGGCATTACCTGCTGTGAACCATTGTTTAAGTAGTGTGTTCCCCGGCCTGCATAAGAGTTGGGACAGACGAGGCAGTGGAACACCTTACGTCTGATACATTTAAGAATGCTGTGTTGGTTACTCCTGAAATGGGAATAACTCACACGAAGATCATCGTGTTCAAATATCCAACATATCTGGCCCCCGGATCATCTTTATCTCAACAATGAAAGTGTTGTGTGGGCGAAGAGGATTGTTGTACGTAGTGAAGAACTGAGAGATTCCAAGCCGGCTCCATCAGGCAGAATGGACGGAACTCCGAACAGAAGGACGAGCTGTCATCCAGAACAAGGAGAACACAGTGCAGAGACGACCTCAGCCCCTGTGACCAACGTTCAGGAGGAAGGAACGGAGACGATTAAGGCTAGGCTAGCGACAGAAGGAAATAAAAGCGGAAAACGTGTTCCCTAGTGGTGATGAGGTCCAAGGCAGCGTGGTGAATTCTGTGGTTGGCACACACACACACACACACACACACACACACACACACACAGACACACACACACACATACACACACACACACACACACACACACACACACACACACACACACACACACACACACACACACACACACACACACACACACACACACACACACACACATCAGGAACCTGTACACCTGTTGATTGACAGTTGAGAGGCGGGACCAAAGAGCCAGAGCTCAACCCCCGCAAGCACAACTAGGTGAGTACACACACACACACACACACACACACACACACACACACACACACACACTTTGTAATATATCAGCCAGTTAAACAAGAGGATTGAAACACTACAAAAATTGTCTATGCTGGTAGACGGGGTTGAGGTGGGAAGTGAGACGGTGGTGGAAGAAACTAAAGAAGATGGATGCATTATCACTGATGTAAGAGCTTCAGGGAAAATAAACTATCAACCGGTAATGTCAGTATTCCACTCTCTGTGATAGAAAAAGTTGAAACAAAAGTTAAAGTAAAACAGTTTTGAAAAATGGAAGATGAGTACAAAGTTATGATTAATATTACCTTATATGCATAAAGAAATCACATGAACGAGGAAATCTACAGAAACCGTGATGAGGGTTCGAACCTATGCGCTGGGTATTCCCAGATGCACGCTTTAGTCAACTATGCCATGACATGGTCGAAAGAATTGCAACCTGGGGAATTATACTGCACCCTTGAGGATCCCGAGGCTTCCACTCGGGAAGCCGAGTGGAAGCGTGCCTGGGAACACTCAATGCAGAGGTTCGAACCCTCGTCACGGCTCCTATGGACTCTCATTGATAAATGACAATAATGTGATCTCTCTGTGAATCACATTAACGTGATGTATCAATGAGAAATTCAGTAGAAACCATGAAGAGGATTCAAACCTATGTGTTTGACTGAGAGTACCTAGAGCATGGGTTCGAATCCTTCCCATGGTTCCTACTGATTTTCTCCCTTCCCTTGATGTCAGTAGCTGCTCAAATGTTGAGCAAGAAGCAGTGGTGCAGCGTTGGGAGTCTGTGCCTAAGCGGCTCCTGCTTCTCAGTCAATAGACAGAAATGGGCAACGTTAGGAGTTTGAAAACGTCTCATGGAAGACAATGAAGTGAGGAACGTTCTTAGAACGTTCATGGGTTTAAAAATAGATACTAAAATTATTGTAATATATTTTGTAATATGTATACTATGATATTACTATTGAATTAACGTAAATATACGTGTACTGTACTGTGTGATTATTATAAGTGTTCGGTGTGGCTTTGCGAGTCCCTTCAGGCGCCTGCAGTCATTGAGAACTGAAAATAACCTAAGCTACTATATCCCTCTGGGATGTATTATATTATCACAATATAACATACTTGAACTTGAAGATGAGAGTAGTTTCGTGTCGTTTTATTTAGTGTCAGTCTTTATCACTGGAGCGTTGACTTGGAATATACACATATGGCACCCCGCTCAATGATTGGCTCAATAAAGGTAATTTTTACTTAACAAAATAAAACATCCAGATGTTATTATGACCCGCTACCTTCTTCATAAAGACGTTCTTGTTTCGAAAATCATTAGAGAAGATTTGAGACATTTTCTTGATACAACAGTTAACTTAGTTGGCTTTACTAAGCGGCGTTCACTGCAGTCCCGCATGTTGGCAAATTTTTTGGAAAACCTGGCAAAAAGTCCACGTGACCTTTCTCCTACTTGCTGAAGTTAGATTGCTTTCAAGGGGAAGTGTGTTGACGCGCGTTTTCGAACTACGGGACCACGTCTAGACTTTATTCAGAGAGACCAATAAAAGTTCATTTGCCATCTATCTCCAAGATGAATCGCGGCACCTTAAGGTAGCACACCTGACGGATATTTATTAACAAAATATGGTGACCATGCAAGGAACAAGGACCCCGGGAAAATTCTGTGACGTGTACAGAAATGAAACTGATGCTTGGAAATGCAACTTTAAAATGTTAATTATGCAATGTTGCCCCGTTGTTCTCAGCTCTAGAGCAGTACAGCGGACAACCTCGAGTGAAACCATTAAGTGTCCTGGATTCCAGCCATATGGAATCTCTGGTTGAAAATCTTGCCAACTACTCTCCTTGATTGTCACTGGAAGAATATGACTGGTCCAGCAGCTCTTTCACTGAGTATACAGGAAGATCAGAAAATATACACGCACTGCAGGAAGAACAATTTGACTGAACTGAAGTGTAATCTCACATAACATGATTATATTTAATGAAATGTCATTAGAAACGTTTTGGAAATCAGTCAAAAACTAGTTTCCTGATATCTCCCAGTAAGGTATTAACATATCGCTACAACCCTCAACGACGTCCTACTAATGTAATGTAATGTAGATAGGGGGTAGGAAACAGGAGACCAGATACAAGGTATCATTTGGGAGATGAAATACTTCAATAGTCAGAGAGAGACAAAGACCTGGGTGTTGATATCACGCCAGACCTGTCCCCTGAAGCTCATATCAAGAGGATAACATCAGCAGCATATGCCAGGTTGGCTAACATAAGAACGGCCTTTAGAAACTTGTGTAAGGAATCTTTCAGAACATTATATACCACATATGTCAGACCAATCCTGGAGTATGCGGCTCCAGCACGGAGTCCATATCTAGTCAAGCATAAGACTAAACTGGAAAAGGTTCAAAGGTTTGCCACCAGACTAGTACCCGAGCTGAGAGGTATGAGCTACGAGGAGAGACTACGGGAATTAAACCTCACTTCGTTGGAAGACAGAAGAGTTAGGGGGGACATGATCACCACATTCAAGATTCTCAAGGGAATCGACAGGGTTGATAAAAACAGGCTGTTTAACACAAGGGGCACACACACTAGGGGACACAGGTGGAAACTGAGTGTCCAAATGAGCCACAGAGATATTAGAAAGAACTTTTTTAGTGTCAGAATGGTTGACAAATGGAATGCATTAGGAAGTGATGTGGTGGAGGCTGACTCCATACACAGTTTCAAGTGTAGATATGATAGAGCCCGATAGGCTCAGGAACCTGTACACCTGTTGATTGACGGTTGAGAGGCGGGACCAAAGAGCCAGAGCTCAACCCCCGCAAGCACAACTAGGTGAGTACTTGTGCAAGCAAGCATTTTCGTGTTTAATGAACAAAAACACAAACTTAACAATAGGCTGAAGTCTGAGGAAGGAGAACTTCGTGTGTGGCTGTCTAAGACGCAGCCACGACCATCCCGTCCACCTTATAGAATGTCGCATTTTGACGTATACTCAGCATAAGTCCAAAAATTCGTCGTACTAGAAACTGGTAGCAGCTAACGAAACTGACACACTGTTCCTTTTCTGTTTTATGTTCTCTGGTAGGTTAGGATAAGGGCACTTTAGTACGACAGTTTCTTGACGTTGGGAAACCTCAGAAGGACGGGCTGGCTACAAAGCGTTGTGGTAAGAAAAGCAAACCCAAGTTTCACATTAAATTAGGAGTCATTTAGGAGATAATGTCATTCTACTGAAATTTGTTTTATTTATAATTGTGAAGATATTATAAAATAGTAAAATGTAACTTTTTTGTTCGTTAAATTTCTTAAAAAAAGTATGCACAAACAAATTACATTATCGTAATGTAACAATGAGAAAATCAGTAAGAGCCACAATTAGGATTCGAACCTGCACACTGAGTCTCTCTAAGCATACGCCCTAAACAACTCAGCAACGAGATGCTCGTTGGTTTTGAGTATGTCGTGGTTAAGTTGTACTTAAGACATGGCCTTGAGACATTACCCAGTGTGCAGATTCGACTCCTCATCATGGCTTCTACAGATTTTTTTTAATTTATATTACCACAAAATCATTAAAAAATATATATATATAATGTTTATTTCTAAGCAGTAAGCCTGATGTAAAGTGACAATGCTTGTACAAGATTTTACCTGAAATTAACAAATAGAAAATGTCAAAAAATACTCACCTAATACTTGATTCAGAAGATACTTATTTATTAACCCTACTGCTGTACACCTCTATTATGTAACTGACCCCTAACGAACCTATTTGTGTGAGCCAAGTGAGAGTTACAGGGATTCTGAGTCATATTTCAAGCGTTCGGTGGAAACTCACTCTTCTGGACGGTGATGACTAAAACAATTTTATACAAAGGAATTAAAAAAATGATGGAAATCGTTGATTAATGTAATTTCTGAATCTTCTCATGTTCTCTCTCTCTCTCTTTTTCTCTCTCTCTCACACACACACTTCAAATAAACCTTGTTAATGGTACATTTGCAGAACATAAGCCCAGGCATCACATCAACGACCACAATATCCACCATTAGAGCATCACATAATGTACACATCACTATCGTGAGGGAGAAGCATTTCAACCACCTGGATCTTTGGGATCAGAATATTAAAGTTTGCCAGATTGGTGTCCAGGGGGCAATTTGGTCACCTCATTCTCTCATACTGATGCCCTGGAACAGTTTGGTCACCTCATTGTCTCATACCGATGCCCTGGGACAGTTTGGTCACCTCATTCTCTCATACTGATGCCCTAGGGATAGTTTGGTCACCTCATTCTCTCACACTGATGCCCTTGAACAGTTTAGTTACCTCATTCTCTCACACTGATGTCCAGGGGACAGTTTGGTCATCTCATTCTCTCACACTGATGGTTAGGGACTGTTTGGTCACCTCATTCTCTCATACTGGTGCCCTGGAAGAGTTTGGTCACCTCATTCTCTCACACTGATGCCCAGGGGACAGTTTGGTCATCTCATTCTCTCACACTGATGCCCTGGAAGAGTTTGGTCATCACATTCTCTCATACTGATGCCCTGGAAGAGTTTGGTCACCTCATTATCTCATATGTGAGTCGTATCAAGTCTTGTCTGCATACTTGATACTTGATACTAGACTAGTGACTTCAAATCGTATTAATATTTTCGTTCACAGAAAACATGATCAACTGAAACCTTTCAGGCGAATTTAAACCCCACATTGAGGGATACGTGTTGAGATTTCGTTCATATTTCGAGTCGCGCTAAATGAAGGACTCGACCTTAATAGTCACAGCGCCCAGCTAAACTGGCCATCACTCTGATTCACTCGGGGATTAATGGTTGTTTGGCTGCCTAAATGCGCGTTCGTCAGGTGTGCTGATGGAGCCAATAACGTGGACCTTGAAGAAGAGAGATGGGTACAGGACCGACCCGGGGAATGTTGATGAAGAGTTGGAAGGCTCAGTGACGCTCACACACACACACGCACGAGCGTGCACACACACACACACGCACGAGCGTGCACACACACACATCCACACGTATACACACGGGCGCACACACACACACACACACACACACTCACACACCAGGGGGCCTGGTAGCCTTGTGGATAGCGCGCAGGACTCGTAATTCTGTGGCGCGGGTTCGATTCCCGCACCAGGTAGAAACAAATGGGCAGTTTCTTTCACCCTGAATGCCCCTGTTACCTAGCAGTAAATAGGTACCTGAGAGTTAGTCAGCTGTTACGGGCTGCTTCCTGTGTGTGTGTGTGTGTGTGGTGTCAAAAAAAAAGTAGTTAGTAAACAGTTGATTCACAGTTGAGAGGCGGGCCGAAAGAGCAAAGCTCAACCCCCGCAAACACAATTAGATGAATACAATTAGGTGAATACACCAGGAGAACAACTGGACAACTTTTTCAACAGGAGAAACAGCTTTTGTCAGAACAGATGGAGGAAATAACACAGGGAATAGAACAGTGCAAGAAGAACAGAATAGAACAGGGTGAGAAGAGAAGCAGAGAAAAGTTATGAAAATGATATAGCAAACAAAGCCAAGACCGAACCAAAGCTACTCCACAGTCACATCAGGAGGAAAACAACAGTGAAAGAACAGGTAGTGAAACTTAGAACAGGCGAGGACAGGTATACAGAGAACTGTCCCTTAAGTGGTGGCCCTTATGAGCCATTACCGGCATCAATAGATGATACTGGAGATCTATGGAGGTGCGACTGCACCCTGCGTGACGGGAGATGTCTCCCGTCACCAAATGGTTGAGTACCCCCTGTCGTTGTTGTTGTTGTTAAAGCTTTAGCTACTCAGGACGAAGTGTCCATGTAGCACGGGCTATGGTGAGCCCATAATTGAGTTTGGTTATACATGATAACCTTTTTCCTATGATATTTGGGTCTAAGTTTAAAATGGAGGTGATTTCTTTTTTTTCCCTGCTTATTTATCGCTTCTGTTTTAGTGCACTGGTTTTAATCTTGTTTTATTAACATTATCTTGGAGGCGGATGTAGATGCAGAATGCTCACCAATGAGTCCCATTCCTCAACAGCTTTTCTAATCATTGTAGTCGCGGTGGAATGTGCATCTAATGCAGCTGCTTTCGTTGGATTAATGTTGAGTTTGATGCGCAGGGGTTCAGTAGCTTCACATTCCAGTAAGTAGTGCAATAGTGGCGCCTCTGCTTCAGTTTCACAGATGTGACACTCTTTAACTATTTGGTTCATTACCTCCCAGCAGCACTTGTACCCAAGTCTGAGTCTGTGTATGGCTACTGCAATGTCTCTGGATATCTTTTTGCCAGGCTTGAAAGAGGAGTAACCAGTGGCTTGTTCGTACCATATCGCAGTGGATCTTCCTTCAGCTACTTTGGCTCTGTGGCGACTTTTGATAGTTGAGAATATTTTCTTCTTTATTTGCTCCTTTATCTGTGACAAACTTTTAGGTATTTGAACCTGTACAACAGGTAGAGCAGTGGCAGTTTTTGCTAGTGAGTCTGCCTTTTCATTACCATCTATGCCAATGTGACTTGCTTCCAATTTAGGGTGATTGAAAGCCCTCGATTATGGGCTTCCTTTCCTATATACCCCCTGTCTGTATTGGTCATTTATATCTCTAAGCCTGAATTCGAGGTCAGGTGATCCGCCCCCATTGTCTCTACTAGCACCTGCTAGGTGAAAGGGAAGCTCGGGCGCATGAGATTTTCACCCCTATTTACGTCTTGTCAGTCAAGGGAGGACTTGATCTGTTGTGTGCAGAGGTACGTGAGTGTGTGTGTGGACACACGGGAACACATACAGAGTTTATTAGACTTAGGACCATTAGGGCCGTCCTAGCAAGTGTTTTATACTCCATTCTGGTGGGATATTATGTGTTTACATTTCTAGGTGATTTATGCATGTCAATATGTGTAGTCTTTTGCAGGAAACGAGGTCCAGTTCCGGTCATCATTTCACGGTAGAGAGACAGTGTTGTCACTTCCAGGGACTACCTGGTATTTGATTATTGTGGTGTGTTACAAATGTGTGTTTTTATACAAGTGTTGTGTTTCCCAGGGCTGTGATAAGTGTAATTATATATACATACGTGGCTGACCTGTTTAACGTAGTTTGGTGGATTTGTTGTGAAGTGTAAGTAACGTCGCTGTCGGAGTGACAGCTGACAGCTCCGTCCAGTAACGTAAATTCACGTGAGTAATTATTGATCCGTGGGATCGCTAATCACTTGCCAAAGTTGACCAGGAGTGTGTAATCTCCTTAGTATTCCACATTAGTGTTTAATAGCTGAAGGCTACAGGTGAGGTCAGCAGGTACGATATATAATTGTAGTGTCACGAAGCCTAGTGTGTTATTACTGTGGTTGCAATAATTGTCATTGCAACTGGGTAGTAGAGTGTTGGGCCGTGTTCTAATTAAGTGCTATTAGTGTACCCTGTGTGTCATTGCAAAGGGGTTGCAAACTGTTGGGCCGTGATTGTTAATAGTGTTAAGTAATCACCGAGTGTTATTGCGGTAGTTCAGTTCTACTGGTGTAGAGCACCGAGTGTGTTATTAACTGGTGTTCTGCAGTGATTATCAATTGCAAGCGGATTCTAAATGTTCATAGATCATCGAGGGTGATTTATTGTGTCGTGGGTAAACTCATCATTGGGACGAGTACTTGGTGTTATTATTCTGTATATTTGGTTGTCATCGAAGTCCAACATTCAGTGAACGTTGATTGGGAGGACATTTAATGTAACGTAACCAAGGGAACACCCATTGATTATAGAGAAATTGTTCACAAGACAATTTGAGTAACGTAAGATACGTTTGGGTTAATTATTTTCCAAGGAACAGCTGGTTTGGTCAGAGAGCCTAGCCAAGTAGCCACTTCAGGCGAAGTTAGACAGGTTGTAGGAATTCCGGGAGGGCTGGAGTCTTGCATTTAAGTCCTGTCTGTTGCATATTATCTGTCAATTGGACAGGTAATAAGGGTTCACGGAAGTAAAGGTAATTAACTCCGATCAGGTTTGATCTACTCACATGAAGGCTACAGTGTTTCATTAACGTAACGTTGGTTATTAGTACCAGTCAGAGGACAGGTAATTTGATTGACTCTTGGGAGAGTGAAGTCATTGTTAAGTAACGTAGACGTGGTGATTAGTTATCTTTTTTTTTCTTTTTTTTTAAACAGAGCAAGTACAGCGTATAGTAACCACATAAACAGGAAAGCACAGAATAACAACAACACAGATAACAAGTAACACTGATCAACACAAAAGTGAAAACAAAGAATAACATAAAACACATAAGAACACACACACACACACAAACAAAAGCAGCACTACCCAGACGGGGCGTGGCAAAAGCGTCAGGAATTACAAAAGCGCACAAGGAGCACAATAAACCAAGGGTAAATCATAAACACGAATACACATACAAAAATAACACAAACGCAAAACACACGTACCATGCGCCACACCACACAACAGTAGACAACACACGCACCATGCACCACACCACACAACAGTAGACAACACACGCACCATGCACCACACCACACAACAGTAGACAACACACGCACCATGCGCCACACCACACAACAGTAGACAACACACGCACCATGCACCACACCACACAACAGTAGACAACACACGCACCATGCGCCACACCACACAACAGTAGACAACACACGCACCATGCACCACACCACACAACAGTAGACAACACACGCACCATGCGCCAAACCACACAACAGTAGACAACACACGCACCATGCGCCACACCACACAACAGTAGACAACACACGCACCATGCGCCACACCACACAACACACGCACCATGCGCCACACCACACAACAGTAGACAACACACGCACCATGCACCACACCACACAACAGTAGACAACACACGCACCATGCGCCACACCACACAACAGTAGACAACACACGCACCATGCACCACACCACACAACAGTAGACAACACACGCACCATGCGCCACACCACACAACAGTAGACAACACACGCACCATGCGCCACACCACACAACAGTAGACAACACACGCACCATGCGCCACACCACACAACAGCAGACAACACACGCACCATGCACCACACCACACAACAGTAGACAACACACGCACCATGCGCCACACCACACAACAGTAGACAACACACGCACCATGCACCACACCACACAACAGTAGACAACACACGCACCATGCGCCACACCACACAACAGTAGACAACACACGCACCATGCGCCACACCACACCACACAACAGTAGACAACACACGCACCATGCGCCACACCACACAACAGTAGACAACACACGCACCATGCACCACACCACACAACAGTAGACAACACACGCACCATGCACCACACCACACAACAGTAGACAACACACGCACCATGCGCCACACCACACAACAGTAGACAACACACGCACCATGCACCACACCACACAACAGTAGACAACACACGCACCATGCCCCACACCACACAACAGTAGACAACACACGCACCATGCACCACACCACACAACAGTAGACAACACACGCACCATGCACCACACCACACAACAGTAGACAACACACGCACCATGCGCCACACCACACAACAGTAGACAACACACGCACCATGCACCACACCACACAACAGTAGACAACACACGCACCATGCGCCACACCACACAACAGTAGACAACACACGCACCATGCACCACACCACACAACAGTAGACAACACACGCACCATGCGCCACACCACACAACAGTAGACAACACACGCACCATGCGCTACACCACACAACAGTAGACAACACACGCACCATGCGCCACACCACACAACAGCAGACAACACACGCACCATTCGCCACACCACACAACAGCAGACAACACACGCACCATGCGCCACACCACACAACAGCAGACAACACACGCACCATGCGCCACACCACACAACAGTAGACAACACACGCACCATGCGCCACACCACACAACAGTAGACAACACACGCACCATGCGCCACACCACACAACAGTAGACAACACACGCACCATGCGCCACACCACACAACAGTAGACAACACACGCACCATGCGCCACACCACACAACAGCAGACAACACACGCACCATGCGCCACACCACACAACAGCAGACAACACACGCACCATGCGCCACACCACACAACAGCAGACAACACACGCACCATGCGCCACACCACACAACAGCAGACAACACACGCACCATGCGCCACACCACACAACAGCAGACAACACACGCACCATGCGCCACACCACACAACAGCAGACAACACACGCACCATGCGCCACACCACACAACAGTAGACAACACACGCACCATGCGCCACACCACACAACAGTAGACAACACACGCACCATGCGCCACACCACACAACAGCAGACAACACACGCACCATGCGCCACACCACACAACAGCAGACAACACACGCACCATGCGCCACACCACACAACAGTAGACAACACACGCACCATGCGCCACACCACACAACAGTAGACAACACACGCACCATGCGCCACACCACACAACAGCAGACAACACACGCACCATGCGCCACACCACACAACAGCAGACAACACACGCACCATGCGCCACACCACACAACAGCAGACAACACACCACAGAATCGAGAACACAATAACAAACATGTTAACATAACACTGTAAATACAACATAGTAAGTAAATGCAGGAAAATAACAATGGAATACAACAAAGCATTATACAGCACAGTACATAAAATAAAGGAAACAGAACACATTAGCATTACATAGTAAAATAACATAGTAAAAAATAAAGGAATCGGTATAGTACAAACCGACATTGGAACATATAACACAGTAAAATGATACAGATAACAGAACAAAGTGTAAAAAAGCATAAACACACAAACAAACAACACATGCCACCCATACGGGGCGTGCCAACAGGAACCATAATGAAAAGCACATAACACAAGGCAGCAAGACAATATGACAATGAACACAAGCATACAAAAACACACACAACAATGGAACACATACGAAACAAACACAGCCACCCAGCACACAAACCCGACCCCCACAGACAGAGGACGGCCAGCCACCAAGCAGAAAAAACACCCACGCACCGTACACATGGAGAGACAGACATGCCACGCAACACCACAACACACCCATACCCACCCACACACAAACAAAATCCTGCCACACAAGGTAACCAAGCAAACCCCAGCACACAAAACCCCAAAGACAAACAAACACAGACCCCCCAAACCCCCACTCACCAGAGGGAACCGAACCAAGGGAACACGCACAAACACACACAGGTGATTAGTTATCAGTCCGTGGGATCGTGAACTAGTCACGTGAGTTCATCAGGGTATGGAAGGCCCCTGAAGGAATTCATATCATTGATGTCATAACTGCTGGGAAAGTGTGAAAGGTGACGTATTTTTGTATTAACTTATTATTTATCTTCGGGATAGTAATTAATTGCTCGAGGGTAGTCAAGGGTCATTGCCGTTCTCTTAGCACTTTGGACAGAGAATTGTAGTAAACTATCGAAGGGGCGATAGTAACCGATAACGTTTTCTTGCGTTGGGATTAATCAGCTGTCTGTAGTACAGGGATTAATGGGGATTTCTCACTGAACGCTCGACGGGTAAAGTGTTTGTGTAATTCCGAGTAACGAGTGATGTACAATTTAATATGTCTGTGGGAGACAAGATTAAGTTAACGCTAGTGTTACTTCAATATTACCGTAATCAATTAGTCATTGATTGTTGTTCGTCCGAGGGACGAAGTTTTTTTTTATTTTTATTTTTACAAGCAAGCATGCAAGGTAAAGATAATAAATACAATAAAATATCACAGAAAACAAAAACAAATATAGACGCCACCGGCCAGAAGGACCGACAGCACAGGACAATAATTAGCACAAATGGAGGAACGCATGAGAAACACAGCATACGTCGACAAATTAAAAAACAATAACAATAACAAACAAGCAAATAAACAAAACTAGGAACAATATAAAACAAAACAAACAAACACCGGCCGGAAGGACCGACAACAAAACACATCATAATGTATAAAATGAAACATAACACAAGACAATGCACACACAAACAAATCATAAATATAAACAAAAGGAAAATTAAAAAGAAAACACAATACAACATGGTAATACATGAAGAGAATACACACTCTGCAAAACACCGGCCCCTCCACAAACAAAGGGAGAGGGACGGGCACAAAAGACAGTAGGGCAAACAAAACGCCAGAGGGGCACACAACACTAAAAAAAAAAAAAAAAAAAAAAAAAAAAGGAATCAGCGGACATACTTGCCCGGGAACAAGACCCGTGGGAATCGCACATTGAACGCCTCCCAACGTAACCACCCCCAAGGGTCTCGTTCACCCACCGGGGACGCCATGTCATCCGGAACCCTAGCAACAAACACCCGCAAGCAGGGGACCCAAATGGTATCACTTCTGACGCGAGTAACTGCCACAATCCCCCACATCATGGGAACACCCCCACCATGAAATTCCCCCGGCTCGTCATTCTGCAGTAACTCAGCAATTGCCGACCAGTGACCCGGCGGCATCACCGACGCCGGCAACACGTCCCCCATGTCCCCAATACGTACTATTATAGACTGTGGGTTGGTTGGTGTTGTCGTCGTCGATCCTTCTCTATGGACAACCCAACCCACAACTCGGCAGAGTGCTTATACTAGGAGATCACCCTTGGCGCTTCTGGCTCTTGGAGAGGGGCTCAACGTCACACGTTTAGGGGATGCGGCTCCAACACTTAGCCTCGTTGTCACGTGCACACACCCACTCGAGCCGCTGTGACTCCCCACTCTCTCCTTATGAGATATGATCTCCTCAATCCCCCCTATGACTTACTAGCATTACCTCCTACCCTGTCCACAGCAGTGGTTCGTGGTTCTTCCTCTCTCTCTCTCCTTCTTTACTACCTCCTGGGAAGCCTCACTAGGACAAGGGCAAACACCAGCAAATTGTGACACATTTACTGAACAAAGCACATACACGATACATACACACATATAATAATAATGAATCCTATACTCTATAATATCACAATCAGGTTGCACTCCAATACCATCAGAACTCTATTATCAGCTTATCAAGTGGTATCCTATCTCCTGGTTCACCACCTGATACTATTAACCTCCTCAAGTTGGTCAAGCCTACACACTGTTGCACCATCAACAAGATAACATATATATATAGAAAATCAGCATTTGAATGCAATAACATATACCAGTATAAATGTTCATTGATACTTCAGTATAAAAAAACTCCTTGACATAAGGATGCCAACAGTCACTCACCTCTCACTGCGTCTTGCACGCTACTGACAACCAAACACTATCAACTCCCTATAAGTAATCCACCAGAACTTCCCCCTTCCACCTCTGGAAGTTCACAACCCTAATATCCTTAGGTTCTTCCGGGCTTCACTACCAGGATCCTCTGCAGCTCCTCCAGGCTGCTATCATGAAGTTTCCTTGTGCAACTACGGTGCTTCACCCTTCTGTTAGGTTCTTCCACAGCTCTCTTGGCTGCTACACCACCTCTACAGAAGCACGTGACACTCCTCTTCACTGCTGCTTCTCCTCACAGCTCGAGGTCCTCTGCTCCACTACCTTGGAGTCTCATCAGCTACATCATCTGCTGGCTTCGAAGTTCTCAGCAACTTCTTCCCCAAAAGACAAACCTGCAACCCATCGACACTCCAATAAAATGTTCCCCTTTAACACATAAACAAAAATAACCACACAATATGCTTGCCTCAAACCTCTATCTGTTCTCTACATACAGTGAGAGTGGACTCCCCCGTTTTGGGCGGGTCCATACTCCACCTCGCCGGGCGGCGGTCCTCACTCGCTGGGAGGGTCTTCCTCCATCCGGAGCCAGGCTCCCTCAGTCGTCCGCCAGAGCTCAGAGAGGACGGACGTCGCTCCGTGTTCCTCCCTCTCCACTCTCTTATTTCAGGCCTTCTGCCTTATTAAAACATGTCTAACTTATAAATAAACATTGCTACTGTCGCTGGGCACACGACCAAACTACAAGCGATCACTATGAACTGGCGTATATCGTGCTTACCACAGATTAACTGATCGAGGGCGCTTTTCCTCTGACGGCGTCTGGTCAGGGCGCTCCACACAGCACACAATATTGCTTCTGGGCGATTTAATATCTCCTCGCCGACCAGGACTTGAGACCACAACGTTCCCAGCTCGATTCCACAGCTGGTACGTCTACACACTTCTCTTCTCTTCGAGATATATCACTAGGGGTTCCCTTCTGACGGGAGCTCAAACGGAGCGCGGCTTCCCCCTGCGATGTCTGGCACTCAAGTGAGGTCAAGGTCCTCCAGAAGCGAGCCTCACGCCTCCAGCAAAATGTCCACATCTCCTAGCCCGTCATTTATCTATTTTCTTCTGCATTGCCCATAATCTCAAACTGTTACACATATCCAAGCAACTATTTTTACATATGGGTTATCACCTCTATATTCCTTAGACCTTCTAATCAGGTCAGGCTTGACGAATAACTCTCAAGGAGGGAGACTCGTTTCTCCTGTAGGCTGAGATCATAACACTCCCCTCCCCTTATTTTTGAGAGTTATTCCAGTGGCAAAGCTCGGGATAATACATCCGCCACTACACTGTCTCGTTTTTCACCCCACATACTCTCTTAGGAGTCTACAATTAATTCGTTGCACCTTGCAACATCTGGCTCACAACTCTCCAGAAATATGATCTTCTCACAAACGATTTGACTTCTCTGGCACCTCTTGGCTAGGCTGTCCTCCTTGGACGCCTGCAATCCATTGGTCCGCTCTACTTACTGTCTCCACCCTCCGTTTCCTCGTCTTCTTCTCTTCCCGTCCAGAGTCAGACATCTACTGTCTGTATCTCCTCTGTCGCCTTCATACTTCCATCTACTGCCATTATACTTTCGTCTCCTGTCATCATACTTCACTCCCTCGTCTTCACCGACTATCCTCCCTTCCGTCTCCTCATTTGTCCAAGACATCGTCTTGTTTGACCTCCATCGAGTCCTCGGCTTTCTTCTATTCCTCCATGCTTGCATCATCATCCTCTTCCCACACTTCTCACCTCTATACCACTCCATTTCTTCTCCTTCAACTCTTCTTCGTTCCCTAAAAGTTTCTTCGGGCACTATACTACATCCAACAGCACTCGACCATACATGTCGCTTTGCCTCTCCCAAAGTGCTCGTAAGCATCTCTCCACACATACTGTCTCTTCTCCCTTCATTTTCTCGGTTATTACTCTTCTTCACTATCTCTTCTCCACGTTGTCTGCGAAACGTGTCAACTCTTGACATCTCAAACAACTTAACTCTACTATCCATATGCCTCTGTGCTCGTGGACCACTTGACGCTCTACTCTCGTCCTCTGTATGTCCACATCTTTCCTCATTCCTACTCAGCACAGTTGCATTCACCTTCCGACTCTTAATTTCAGCAGTCTGGGCTCTACTCAGGTCCGCTCTCTTCACATGATTCTTCTTCGGCTGGGTCATCCTCACTTTTGACCTCACCAAGACTTCATTTTCCTGGGCTGGACCTTCATCAAATAGCCATGCTATATCTACATCGATATCTTCCACCGGTTGAATCGACACTGTATCATCTTCTCCAGCGTCTTCCTTGTCGGCCACCTCTGCCTTCCTCACTACCGAGACAGGGTACTCAATGGCTTGGCGGTCTCCTGACTCAACTCCTCGGATGTCAGTCAGGTTCACACTCTCAGGTGTCCCACCCGTGCCGTGGCCTTCTGGGCTCTCCTCTGGCACAGTCTCCGCTACGACTCTCGGCAACACCTTTGTCCCGCACAAGTCATTCCCCAGGATCACTTGGACTCCTGGAACAGGTATGTCGGGGCACACTCCCAACATCACCTCCGCCGACACATATTCCGACCTTAGCTGGACAGTACAAACGGGCATGTCACTCTCCGACAATAACCCATATACTTTCATCTTCCCACTGCCAGCTAACCGTCGACCATCCCCAATCAGGCTTCTCGTAATCAAGCTCTGATTAGCTCCGGTATCTCTTAAGATACCAACTTCTACCTCAGGTTGGCCTCTTATACTGATCCAACCTTTACTCATGAACGGCCTATACCTCTCGTTCACTAAATTCGCTCTCTGTGGTTTGTCTCGGATCACATTAGTATATTTACTTCCGGGGTCACACATGGCCAGGGTCACAACTCTCTTGCCCTGTCTACAATCTCGCATCACGTGACCCAATCCGTTACAATTGTAACATCTCATCTGGGAAAAGTCTCTTCTATATGTACCAGAGTAGCTCTGACTCTGAACACTCGTATTGGAGTTCCTCGGGCCAGACGTACTACTCGCACTCTGTGGAGCTTTACTGGACCCTTGATTTCCTGGATAACGATCAGTTTCTCGTTTTGCTCCTCCATCCTCACTTTCAGATGAAGTGCGCGACCTACTCTTCTGAGTCTTAGGGTACTTACTTTTATCTACCCATTTATCAAAATTTTTCTCACCCCAGACTCTTCTGGGTCTTTCATAATTTCTTCCTCCCCAGACTCCATTGGATCTGCTATTGCTGCGTCTCACCTCGCTTCTCACTCTGTTCTCCCTTAAGCTCTTGTATGCTTCAGTAATCATATCCGCCCTATCTGCGGCATCTTTCACCTCCATTATCCCTGCTTCTTGGATCTTGAACTTTGTTTCAGGATGCATCATCTCCAAGAACTTCTCCATGACCATCAGTTGCTTCAGGTCAGCGTAAGATCCAACTCCAGCAGCCTCAATCCACTTCTGGAATCGTCTTTCCAGATCTCTTGCTGTCTCAGCAAACGTACATGCTCCAACTTTGATCATCTCTCTGAAGCGCTTTCTATAAGCTTCTGGGGTTAACTGAAACGAGCGCAATATGCTGCTCTTTACTGTGGCATAATCCTGGCACTCTTCCAGTGACAATTGGGTGTATGCCTCCCTGGCTGCACCGGTCAATCTTAACTGGACCAGCTGGGCCCATTCCTCCTGTGGCCACTCCTTGATGCTGGCTACTTTTTCAAAGTGCTCGAAAAAGCTCTCTGCCTCTTCGGGAACAAACAAGGGAATGTCCTTCTCCCTAACCCTAATATCTGGTGGGTGTGATACCTGGGTGGTGCTCTCTGGCAACCCATGTTCAATCCTTTGCTCAGCCAAGGTTCTGTTCGCTTCTATCTGCATTTGTTTTGTTCTCTCTTTTTCTTTTTCGACCTGGGCTTTTTCTTTTTCGACCTCTAGTCTTGCTTTCTCTTTTTCTTTCTCCTGTTCCAACTCCAGTTCTCTTACTCTGGTTTTCTCTTTTTCTACTTCCAGTCTGGTTTTCTCTTTTTCTACTTCCAGCCTGGTTTTCTCTTTTTCTACTTCCAGCCTGGTTTTCTCTTTTTCCTTCTCGGCTTCATTTTTCATCTGGAGTTCTAATTTCATCTTTTCCAGCTGGAACTGTCTCTCCTTGTCCTCTCGTTGTTGCTGCATCTGGAGCTCTAACTGGAATCTCTCCAAGCTCCTATTCCGGCTACTCCTGCTACTGCGGCTACTCTTGCTGCTCCTACTCGATCCCTGGGATCTCACTTCATCCTGCCCATCATCCTCCTTTCCACTTTCAGCTCCTTTTTGGGCTCCTTGCTCTGCCGCTTCACTTCTGGCTCTCAACTGTCTAAGGATCTCATCCTTCATCCCAGCTACTTTAGATGCTTTCAACCTGATGCCACATTTTTCTGCTATCTGTTTCAATTGATCCCTCGTGCAACCTTCCAAGTCCTCAGGCTTGCCTGACTCCACAAATGCTTGCACCTTATCCATCTTTGTCCTGTGAGTCTTCCCAAGAGAGAGAGTATACACCTGCGGTCACACAGTTTATCTCAGCAGGGGTGTACAAATCCACTCTTGGACAGGGTGTGGGTGTGTCAGTTCACTCTCCCGGACGGGCCCCCAATTTATTATAGACTGTGGGTTGGTTGGTGTTGTCGTCGTCGATCCTTCTCTATGGACAACCCAACCCACAACTCGGCAGAGTGCTTATACTAGGAGATCACCCTTGGCGCTTCTGGCTCTTGGAGAGGGGCTCAACGTCACACGTTTAGGGGATGCGGCTCCAACACTTAGCCTCGTTGTCACGTGCACACACCCACTCGAGCCGCTGTGACTCCCCACTCTCTCCTTATGAGATATGATCTCCTCAATCCCCCCTATGACTTACTAGCATTACCTCCTACCCTGTCCACAGCAGTGGTTCGTGGTTCTTCCTCTCTCTCTCTCCTTCTTTACTACCTCCTGGGAAGCCTCACTAGGACAAGGGCAAACACCAGCAAATTGTGACACATTTACTGAACAAAGCACATACACGATACATACACACATATAATAATAATGAATCCTATACTCTATAATATCACAATCAGGTTGCACTCCAATACCATCAGAACTCTATTATCAGCTTATCAAGTGGTATCCTATCTCCTGGTTCACCACCTGATACTATTAACCTCCTCAAGTTGGTCAAGCCTACACACTGTTGCACCATCAACAAGATAACATATATATATAGAAAATCAGCATTTGAATGCAATAACATATACCAGTATAAATGTTCATTGATACTTCAGTATAAAAAAACTCCTTGACATAAGGATGCCAACAGTCACTCACCTCTCACTGCGTCTTGCACGCTACTGACAACCAAACACTATCAACTCCCTATAAGTAATCCACCAGAACTTCCCCCTTCCACCTCTGGAAGTTCACAACCCTAATATCCTTAGGTTCTTCCGGGCTTCACTACCAGGATCCTCTGCAGCTCCTCCAGGCTGCTATCATGAAGTTTCCTTGTGCAACTACGGTGCTTCACCCTTCTGTTAGGTTCTTCCACAGCTCTCTTGGCTGCTACACCACCTCTACAGAAGCACGTGACACTCCTCTTCACTGCTGCTTCTCCTCACAGCTCGAGGTCCTCTGCTCCACTACCTTGGAGTCTCATCAGCTACATCATCTGCTGGCTTCGAAGTTCTCAGCAACTTCTTCCCCAAAAGACAAACCTGCAACCCATCGACACTCCAATAAAATGTTCCCCTTTAACACATAAACAAAAATAACCACACAATATGCTTGCCTCAAACCTCTATCTGTTCTCTACATACAGTGAGAGTGGACTCCCCCGTTTTGGGCGGGTCCATACTCCACCTCGCCGGGCGGCGGTCCTCACTCGCTGGGAGGGTCTTCCTCCATCCGGAGCCAGGCTCCCTCAGTCGTCCGCCAGAGCTCAGAGAGGACGGACGTCGCTCCGTGTTCCTCCCTCTCCACTCTCTTATTTCAGGCCTTCTGCCTTATTAAAACATGTCTAACTTATAAATAAACATTGCTACTGTCGCTGGGCACACGACCAAACTACAAGCGATCACTATGAACTGGCGTATATCGTGCTTACCACAGATTAACTGATCGAGGGCGCTTTTCCTCTGACGGCGTCTGGTCAGGGCGCTCCACACAGCACACAATATTGCTTCTGGGCGATTTAATATCTCCTCGCCGACCAGGACTTGAGACCACAACGTTCCCAGCTCGATTCCACAGCTGGTACGTCTACACACTTCTCTTCTCTTCGAGATATATCACTAGGGGTTCCCTTCTGACGGGAGCTCAAACGGAGCGCGGCTTCCCCCTGCGATGTCTGGCACTCAAGTGAGGTCAAGGTCCTCCAGAAGCGAGCCTCACGCCTCCAGCAAAATGTCCACATCTCCTAGCCCGTCATTTATCTATTTTCTTCTGCATTGCCCATAATCTCAAACTGTTACACATATCCAAGCAACTATTTTTACATATGGGTTATCACCTCTATATTCCTTAGACCTTCTAATCAGGTCAGGCTTGACGAATAACTCTCAAGGAGGGAGACTCGTTTCTCCTGTAGGCTGAGATCATAACAGTACCCTCACAGGAGGGGGCCGGACATAGGACACCACCACCGGGCCACCAGCAGCCACGGGCACCCCACCAGACGACTGCAGGGAACCAGGGCGGCGCGCATCTTTTCGTAATGTCACAACCAGGCCATGCCCAGCACCAGCAACCACACCATCCCTGGGAGCGGGAGCCACCACCTCCCACTGCGGAGAGTCCCCAGGCGGAGAAGGAATGGAAGGCACCCCCGAGACCAAGGCACCAACATCAGCAGGCACATGAACCTCTGCCACCACCAACCGTGGAGACAGCGACACATCCGGTTCCACATCGTCAACTCCCAAGGACCCACAATCACCGAATTCCCCAACATCTACCCAGGCAGACGACGAACGCCTGGAACGCTTGGGCTTCGGCCGGAGATCTTCAGAGCCGGAAGCGGACCCAGAAACACAGGTCCCACCAGCCGGACGAACCGACGCCCGACGCAAAACGGCAGCAGCCTCTACCACAGGGGGAACCGGCCCACACACAGCAGGAGGCTCTGCAGCCACCCCAGCACCCAGCACATCCGGGACCCGAGGCGAGAACACAGGGCCAGGCGCAGCAGCCGAAGACGAGAGAAAAGACAGCAGCGCGTCACAATGATCACCAGGAAGGCCTTCAAGAGCAACGGGGACAGCGACAGGAGCACGTAGACCATCCGATGGCACTGCAAGACCCGGCGGAGAGTCTGCAACAACCGGAGGAACGTCCGTCGATGTATCGGGAGCCGCATCCGCTAACTGAACGCTCACCTTCTCATCCCCGGAGACCTCCTCCAGAGGGAGTGGCGGGAAATCCTCTTCCCGAAACAAGTTGACCGGAGCAACCGGATCCGCAGTGCATCCGTATTATAGTTGCTTGTGGGTTGGTGGTGTTGTTGTCGTTGATCCCTCTCTACGGACAACCCAACCCACAACTTGGTAGAGTGCTTATACTAGGAGATCACCCTTGGCGCTTCTGGCTCTTGGAGAGGGGCTCAACGTCACACGTTTAGGGGATGCGGCTCCAACACTTAGCCTCGTTGTCACGTGCACACACTCACTCGAGCCGCTGTGACTGCCCACTCTCTCCTTATGAGATATGATCTCCTCAATCCCCTTTTGACTTATTAGTATTACCTTCTACCCTGTCCACAGCAGTGGTTCTTGGTTCTTTCTCTCTCTCTCTCTTCTTCTGTACTATTTCATGGGAAGCCTCACTAGGACAAGGGCAAACACCAGTAAATTGGAATACATTTACTGGACAAAGCACATACACAGTACATACACACATATAATAATAATGATTCCTATACTCTATACTATTACAATCAGGTTGCTCTCCAACACCATCAGAACTCTATTATCAGTTTACTAAGTGGTATCCTATCTTCTGATTCACCACCTGATACTATCCACCTCCTCAAGTTGATCAAGTCTACATACACCGTTACACCATCAGCAAGAGAATATATATATGTATCTATAAATGTGTACAAAGAAAATCAGCATTTGAATGCAATAACATATATCAGTATAAATGTTCATTGATACACAACAATGATCAATCGGTCACTCTATCAGTCCTAGAACACATACATCTGTAGGTAATCCAGCCTACGACTGCAACTCTAAACTTCAGTGTAAAACACTCCTTGACATAAGGATGCAAACAACCACTCACCTCTCACTGCGTCTTGCACGCTAATGACAACCAAACACTATCAACTCCCTACAAGTAATCCACCAGAACTTCCTTTCCACCTCTGGAAGTTCACTACCCTGATATCTTCAGGTTCTTCTGGGCTTAACTACCAGGATCCTCTGCAGCTCCTCCAGGCTGCTACCATGAAGTTTCTTTGAGCAACTACGGTGCTTCACCCTTCTGCTAGGGTTCTCCACAGCTCTCTCTTGGCTGCTACACCATGAAGTTCTCTCGAGCAACTATGGTGCTTCACCACCTCTACAGAAGCATGTGACAGTCCTCTTCACTGCTTCTCCTCACAGCTCGAGGTCCTCTGCTAGACTACCTTGAAGTCTCATCAACTACTTCATCTGTGCTGGCTTCGAAGTTCTCAGCAACTTCTTCCCCAAAGACACTCCAATAAAAATGTTTCCCCTTTAATACATAAACAAACATGATCACACTATATGTTTGCCTCCTATATCCATCTGCTCTCTACATACTGTGAGAGTGGACTCCCCCGTTTTGGGCGGGTCCATACTCCACCTCGACCGGCGGCGGTCCTCTCTCGCTGGGAGGGTCTTCCACCGTCAGGAGCCGAGCTCCCTCAGTTACCTGCCAGCGCCCAGAGGGGACGGACGTCGCTCCCTGTTCCTCCCTCTCCACTCTCTTATTTTAGGTTTTCTGCCTCACCAAAACATGTCTAACTTATCAATAGACATTGCTACTGTCGCTGGGCACACGACCAACTACAAGCAATCACTATGAACTGGCTTAACTCGTGCTTACCACAGATTGTCTAGTCGAGGGCGCTCCTCCCTCTGACGAAGCTTGGTCAGGGCGCTGCCACGGCCCACAATAATGTCTCTGGGCGGCTTAATACTCTTCTCGTCGACCAGGACTTGAGACCACAACGTTCCCAGCTCGATTCTACAGCTGGCACGTCTACACACTTCTCTTCTCTTCGAGATATATCACTAGGGGTTCCCTTCTGACGGGAGCTCAACGGAGCGCGGCTTTCCCCTGCGATGTCTGGCCTCAAGTGGGGTCAAAGCCCTCCAGAAACGAGCCTCACACCTCCAGCAAAATGTCCACATCTCCTAGCCAGTCATTTATCTGTTTTCTTCTTCATTGCCCATAATCTTAAATTGTTATATATATCCAAGCAACCATTTTACATATGTGTTATCACCTCAATATTTGCTAGACCTTCTAATCAGGTCAGGCTTGATGAATAACTCTCAAGGAGGGAGACTCGTTTCTCCTGCAGGCTGAGATCATAACATTCTGGCAGCCTGATGCCCCAACATGCCACACCGGAAACAAGTACGGGGTTGCTGGACACCATACAACAGATTGGCAGCACATATAAGAAAACAGCAATGATCACAATGGTAAAGATGTTCAAAATTGGGAACATAAAGGTTGGGAGATTGGGTAGCAATTGATACAGTGCAATTTTAAGGCAAAAAGTGAAAAACTATGAAGATGAAATTAGGTACTTTTTAGTATTGATTTTGAATGATTTAAAAGTTGGACAACTTTTCAATTCAGTAGGGAGTGAGTTCCATAAACTGGGTCCCTTTATTTGCATAGAGTGTTTACACAGATTAAGTTTAACTCTGGGGATATCAAACAGATATTTATTTCTGGTGTGGTGATAATGGGTCCTATTACATCTGTCCAAGAAGAGTTTCAGACAAGGATTTGCATTTAAGAACAGGGTTTTGAAAATGTAGTTGACACAAGAGAATTTGTGGAGTGAGATTATGTTTAGCATGTTTAGGAAGTTAAACAAGGGGGCTGTGTGTTGTCTGAAAGCAGAATTTGATATTATTCTGATCGCAAATTTTTGCTGGGTGATGATGGACTTGAGGTGGTTTGCAGTGGTTGAACCCCATGCACAGATACCATAGTTGAGATAGGGATAGATTAGTGCATAATATAGAGAGATGAGAGCAGAGTTAGGAACATAATATCTGATTTTGGAGAGTATAACAACTGTTTTAGAGACTTTCTTAGTTATGTGTTGTATGTGGGTTCTGAAGTTGAGTCTCTTGTCTAGGAATATGCCAAGAAACTTTCCATCATTTTTATTGCTAATGTTTACATTGTCAATCTGAAGCTGAATTGCATTTGTAGATTTGCTTCCGAATAGGATGTAGTAGGTCTTTTCTATGTTAAGTGTTAGTTTGTTGGTTGACATCCATAAGTGAATGTCATGTCATTGATAGGCTGCTAGTTTGATTGTATTGCATCTGCTATTGCAGATGAGGGCTGCAAGAAGCGTAAAGTAACTGGAGGAGGTTACTGGAGGCTTGTCTCCTAACCTACCTTGTTGTTATTGCATTAGTGATTATAGATTAGTATGTTTTGCTTGATTGATTCCTCTGTGAACACTCAGTATGTTAAAGTTAGTTCATTTATGCAGCACAACGTGATTGCAGAAAGGAACCTGTAGTCATATCTTGAGGTTATCTTGAGATGATTTCGGGGCTTTAGTGTTTCCGCGGCCCGGTCCTCGACCAGGCCTCCACCCTCCAGAAAGCAGCCCGTGACAACTGACTAACACCCAGGTACCTATTTTACTGCTAGGTAACAGGGGCATAGGGTGAAAGAAGCTCTGCCTATTGTTTCTCGCCGGCGCCCGGGATCGAACCCGGGACCACAGGATCACAAGTCCAGCATGCTGTCCGCTCGGCCGACCGGCTCCCTGGATGTCACAAGAAGGATTTCGAGTAACGTCATTGATATTTTTCGTTGTTGTAGTAGTTAGTACTTTGTTGAATAAACTATGTTGTTATGTTGAATGCTGTTTTTAATTACAGCCCACACATTTTATTGATTTACAATTGTTCTGCCATGTTGCCTGAAATTATTATTGCTATGCATTTAAGACTGCCTCATGAGCTCAGAGCTGCATTCATAGCACCACACAATAAAATACGTTATGAGAACCCGGGACCTACTCGTTAGATTCGCTCCAACGAATGACGAAGGTCGACGGCCTAAGTGATAAGGATTTCATACTAATGAGATCTCGGCGTTTGCTCGCGCTTAATCAATTGATCTATGGTCTCTAGAGTGGGGAATGAGCTGCTTACTGCAGGTAACGTGTTAGCTAAGCAGGTCCTTCCACAAGAGGCCCATCTACACTTGCAGTTTAAAGTTGACGGATTTAATACTAAAATATCACGACAGAAAAAAATCCCACAATGGAGATAAAAGGTACAAGTACACACCATTTCTTGAATTAACAAATGCCTTTGATATTGCTAATAGGGAAGTGATTCTGTATGAATTAGCAAGAATGGATATAGGTGGGCATTTATTATCAAATAAGAGGCTATCTTACCAACCGGAAGTCATCTGCACAGTTACAAGGCTACAAGAGTGAAACTAAATTAATGCAACTAGACACCCCACAAGGAGGAGTACTAAGTCTTACCTTGTTTAATGTTCTAATTAATGTCTTACTAAAATGAATCCCAACTAATCTGGCAAACATCATTTTCAGCAATGCAGATGACATCCTTGTACAACTAAAACCCACCGTGAAAAGCAAGATATCTTAAATTTTATACATACAGCTTGTGAGAGCCTTTGTATTGTAATCAACGCTGCTTAATTAAGGTATTTAACAAACAAATTGGTGATAGCAAAAGTGGACCACGGAAACTTAAGATAGATAACCTACCAATTGACTTTGTCTCTTCTTTCAAATACTTTGGTGTCTCTGTTCCTTGTACCTTAACTGCAGTCAATAAGTTACATCAATAATGTAGAGACAGACTCAAGGCTCTCAGAACTGAAGTGGGATACAGACCTAAATACAGTGTTAATATTAGAATAACAAAAATGATGTATTTAGCATATATAAGATCTCCAATAGACTATCATGCACCAGCTTTGGTCCTGCAAAATTTGAAAAGTATTGATAGACTGGAAAAATGCAAAATGAAACACTCAGAATTGTACTCGGCTGTCCTATAACTAACAAAGTTCTCAACATGCGGAAAGAATTAAATATACCTGGCATTCAAGATTGAATATTTGAAATCAATCTTATGATGGCCTTAAGCTTCTGCGTGATAACAAAAGCAACATTGAGTCAGTTGAACTGTTAGAACACATACGTAATGGAACCAGCGAGTCTAAATGGATTCAAAGAACAACCACTCATATTAAAATGATAAGACTGCACGATGTATATACAGATGAAACAGTACAGCACTTCCTTCCACCCTGGCAGATAGTACCTTTTGACATCCTGACCCTTTCATACCCCACTAAGAAACTAATCACAAACAACCCTCATGCTCAGTTTGCTGCTAAATTAAGTACCATAGAACACATTCACAATATACAAGCTGAAAACAATATCGCACAGACCATATACACTGACGTATCATTCAATACAGCTACAGAGAAGGCAGGAAGTGCTGTTATTGCTCATCAGCCCGATGGCTGCAAAAATCAAATAATATAAGAATTAATAACTGGGCATCCACAATGCAAGCTGAGTTGGTAGCAATACTGGTAGCCCTCGAATTTATTGACAACACTGAAGTAGACAGCTTATTGTTTTCCGACTCTCTTTCCTCACTACTAGTAATAAATAGTTTGCAATTAAGTAATAACGTGCTTGTCTCAGAAGCCAGACATAGATATATGAGCATACCTAACAAGGGGATAAATATAAAGATATTGTGGATTCCTTTTCACATTGGCCTGCAGGAACATAATAAAGTTGACACCCTTGCTAAGTTTGTTGTAAATAAAGACATTATCGAACGATATCTTGAGTTATCAAATAGGTCCCTTAAAAGTGCCATTAGATGAGAACTCCTGGATGAATTTGAAGAAAGTAGAACAGTGCAAACTGGAACTAATATGTCAATTGTTTATCACAATGGAATGTGTCAAGTAAAACACGTGTATTGTTTGAACAAGTAACAAACATTTGCAAACAAGTAAACAAAATCAGCAGACTAACAGACGTTGTCACAGCTCGAATAAGACTTGGCTACAAGTATCTCTGGCAGTTCGGCTTGTATAGGGATCTAGATGAAGTAAAGTGTAAAGTGTGTGGACAAAGACAGGGATACACACTCGAACACTATATCTTGGATTGTAGTAAAGTTGAACCATTTAGAGATAAATCTAAGCTCACAATGTATGATATGGACCTATCTTATTACTATGGATAAAATACCTGAAATCCTTGCACTGTATCTATATTTCGCTCCCAGTAGAAACGACATATGAGATTAAGGAACAAATAGTGTATTATGAAGACAAATAATAAACAGCAGCTCCCCTATGACTCTGTAATATCTCCAGTGCTCAGACAATTATGTATTAGCGATAAGACCTACCATTAATGTATAATGACACTGTAAATATATCGCTCTTGATATAGATCATTCTCTGTAACTAAGTGACAATTTAATTATAAGGTGTGAAGGATAGGTGAAATCGTTTCTGTAATAATATCCGTTGAGGTCTGATAAAGAGCCTTTGTGCCCTTTGTAATGCTTTTTTTGCGCTACCGCTCACAGGATGAGTATGGGGTGCACAATAAACTAGCTGCCTCTGGCAGCAATAATATAAAATATCCCAGCACTGCTGGGTTATGTTTTTTGGCGACCTTAATGCCCTTCCCGTGGTTGATAGGCCAAACACCAAATGAATACCTGGAGAACGATTAAAGACGAAACCAGACATTAAATATGGACTTTAGAATCTGCCCCTGTTTTAATGTCTTAGAGAACCTCGCTGACTCCCGTCTATAATAAACCTGAGGCTCGCTCTAGACAAATTCTTATAAATCCCAACTTTCTCCCTAAACATATACATGAAGGGTTTCATAATCCAGTCAAAAACGACCGTATTTATTTGAGCTACATAATAAGTTCGTGGCAGAAGCTCTTGGTCAGGAGAGCTGGCCAGTTGAATCACAGGATCAGAGTTCGCATGGAGTGAGGCTCGGCCCAGCTGCTCTGGTTAGAACAACACAGGTGTTGTGCTGGTAATAAGATTAGCTAAACCGTCCGCGTAAGCCTATCAGAGGAGTTGGGAGTCCAGGGTAGAGAAGCACAGCGTTCCAGCAGGTGGCGGGGCTCCCGGCTTTAGTACTCTGCCAGCTGTAGAAAGCCCACTCGGGCGCTACCATCAGAGAGAGAGATGATTCAAAATTTAAGACGTCCGCAAAAACGCTGAGACGTTATTGTTGTTTTAGATTTAGCTATGTTGAACAAAATTAGATTTAGCTACGTTGAACGAAATTAGATTCACCTACATGGAACAAAAGTAGATTCAGCTAAGTGGAACAAAAGTAGATTCAGATACGTGGAACAAAAGTAGATTCAGATACGTGAAACAAAAGTAGATTCAGATACGTGGAACAAAAGTAGATTCAGCTAAGTGGAACAAAAGTAGATTCAGATACGTCGAACAAAAGTAGATTCAGCTAAGTGGAACAAAAGTAGATTCAGATACGTGGAACAAAAGGCCCAAGTAGCACGGGATATGGTGAACACGTCCTACAAATAGATGAAGAAGAGAACTAGAATATATATTTTTTTATTTTCTGTCATGTATTATGCATAGGGAGGTGAAATCTCTAAAACAGCTAGGAATTTTTTTTCATAAGTAATATTCTATACAGATATGTGTGCAAATATATATATGTCGTACCTAGCAGCCAGAACGCACTTCTCGGCTAACTATACAAAGCCCGATTTGCCTAATAGGCCGAGTGATTTTCTTTTTTTTTCAATAAATTGTTTCCAATTAGTTTATTTCAATTATTATTAATATTTTATATTAAAACCATAATTTATTGACTTAGTTGTGTTAGTTTAGGTTAGGTTAAGTTAGGTTAGGTAAGGTTAGGTAGGGTTGGTAAGGTTCGGTCATATATCTACGTTAATTTTAACTCAAATTGAAACAAATTAACTTTTACATAATGAAATGGACAGATTTATCATTTCATAAGAAAAAAATTAGAAAAATATATAAATTCAGGAAAACTTGGCTTATTAGGCAAATAGGGCCTTGCATAGCAGGCCGAGTACGACGTTAAGGCTACTAGGTACAGCATATATATATATATATATATATATATATATATATATATATATATATATATATATATATATATATATATATATATATATATATGTCGTACCTAGTAGCCATAACGCATTTCTCAGCCTACTATGCAAGGCCCGATTTGCCTAATAAGCCAAGTTTTCATGAATTAATTGTTTTTCGACTACCTAACCTACCTAACCTAACCTAACTTTTTCGGCTACCTAACCTAACCTAACTTTTTCGGCTACCTAACCTAACCTAACCTATAAAGATAGGTTAGGTTAGGTTAGGTAGGGTTGGTTAGGTTCGGTCATATATCTACGTTAATTTTAACTCAAATAAAAAAAATTGACCTCATACATAATGAAATGGGTAGCTTTATCATTTCATAAGAAAAAAAATAGTGAAAATATATTAATTCAGGAAAACTTGGCTTATTAGGCAAATCGGGCCTTGCATAGTAGGCCGAGAAGTGAGTTCTGGCTACTAGGTACGACATATATATATATATATATATATATATATATATATATATATATATATATATATATATATATATATATATATATATATATATATATATATATATATATATATATATCACGAATTTTCTCAATCTTTCGTACATTTCTTTTCACTGTTGGTGGTAATTCAAAAATCAATTCTCCAAAATTCATTTTTATTTCTAGTCTGACGCGACACTTGAGCGCGTTTCGTAAAACTTATTACATTTTCAAAGACTTTAGTTTACACATACACAACTGAATAGAACTTACACATCTCCGATTTGGACGTAGAATCACTGTTCACCAACGTACCTATGGACGAGACAATCGGGATGATAGCCGACAGAGTGTATCGTGATCCAGCCTGTACTCCTCTTGACATACCAGAAAATATTCTAAGGAAACTACTCCAAGCTTGTACTAAAGAGGCACCCTTCTTGAGCCCGGATGGGCACATGTATAAGCAAGTAGATGGGATCGCTATGGGTTCTCCCCTAGGTGTCCTGTTTGCAAACTTCTACATGGGTACCATCGAGCAAAAAGTCTTAGTCGACATGAACTTGAAACCGGCCATATACTGCAGGTATGTTGACAACATTTTTACACAGGTACCTGATGTCAGACATCTGCAGGAGCTGAAGGAGGCATTTGAGCAGAGTTCCGTGCTGCGTTTCACTTACGAGATGGAAAAGGATGGGAAGCTGCCCTTTCTAGATGTAACAGTCATGGAAAAGAGCGGAGGTTTCCACACTGCAGTCTACACTAAGGAAACGAGCATAGGAATGTTCCTAAATGCCAACAGCGACTGCCTAGACAGGTACAAGAGGAGTGTTGTTAACGCATATGTCGACCGTGCTCTCAGCCACAGCTCAGAATGGAAGCAAGTCGATGAAGAACTCTGTAGGGTAAGGCAGGTCCTAGTCAACAACGGCTTCTCCAATGGTTTCGTCGAAGACATCATAAGAAGGAAAGTGAAACGCCATGCAACCTCTGAAGAGACAACTAACACAACACCTATACCACCTATTAGACTATTTTACAGGAACTTCTTTTCCACAGCTCATAAAACGGAGGAAAGGGTCCTGAAAGATATTGTTAATAGAAACGTTATCGCTACAGACAAAAATCAGAGGATACAACTGACGATTTACTATAAAACCAGAAAAACGGCCAGCCTACTCATGAGAAACTCTCCAGACACAAAGCAAAACGCTTTAAAAGAGACCAACGTCGTCTATGCCTTCAAATGCCCTCTTGGGGACTGTAAGCTCCAAAAAACCCAGTATATAGGCAAGACAACAACATCTCTTTCTAGGCGTTTAACGATGCATAAGCAACAGGGCTCCATTAAGGAACATATAATCTCTTCCCACAACCGAACCATCGCCAGAGAAATCCTAGTAAACAACACAGAAATCATCGATAGATACAGCGATAGCAGACGGCTTGACGTTTGCGAGGCACTACACATTAAGAAGTCAACACCAGCAATCAACAGCCAATTAATGCACAACTATATTCTACCCACCTCAAGACTCCGCTCCAATATAGAAGCATCAAGAAATATGGACCAATAGGCTTTCTACAATCACTTCCATTCAATACCCATTGTTTCGTGTTCTGTCTTGTGTTGATGAATTTAATACCCTATTAATACCACCTCACCCCATCCACCTCACTCAAATGTAGATATAAACAAATCGGAGATGTGTAAGTTCTATTCAGTTGTGTATGTGTAAACTAAAGTCTTTGAAAATGTAATAAGTTGTACGAAACGCGCTCAAGTGTCGCGTCAGACTAGAAATAAAAATGAATTTTGGAGAATTGATTTTTGAATTACCACCAGCAGTGAAAAGAAATGTACGAAAGATTGAGAAAATTCGTGTTAGAATTATTAATCTTACTTTTTTTTTATTAGATACTTACTAATCTTACTTAATCCACTTGACCATCACGACCAGATTAAGGCATCTTGTACATACCAGTTGCGTTGCTCCTGGGAGTATGGGTTCGAGTCACTTCTGGGGTGTGAGTTTTCAGTTGCATATTGCCCTGGGGACCATTCAGGCTTGTTCACATTTATGTTCCTCACGTGTGCCCCAAAGAATGAGGTGATTTGGTAAAATGCTATGCCCAAGATTACTATCCGAGTGCCGGCGGTGGGGTGGTTCAAATAGCCTCGGCTATCACCTCATTATGTCCGGTCGTGATGGTCAAGTGGATTAAGGCGTCTTGTACATACCAGTTGCTTTGCTCCTGGGAGTATGGGTTCGAGCCACTTCTGGGGTGTGAGTTTTCAGTTGCATATTGTCCTGGGGACCATTCAGGCTTGTTCGCATTTGTGTTCCTCACGTGTGCCCCTAAGAATGAGGTGATTTGGTAAAATGCTATGCCCAAGATTACTATCCGAGTGCCGGCGGTGGGGTGGTTCAAATAGCCTCGGCTATCACCTCATTATGTCTGGTCGTGATGGTCAAGTGGATTAAGGCGTCTTGTACATACCAGTTGCGTTGCTCCTGGGAGTATGTGTTCGAGCCACTTCTGGGGTGTGAGTTTTCAGTTGCATATTGTCCTGGGGACCATTCAGGCTTGTTCGCATTTGTGTTCCTCACGTGTGCCCCAAAGAATGAGGTGATTTGGTAAAATGCTATGCCCAAGATTACTATCCGAGTGCCGGCGGTGGGGTGGTTCAAATAACCTCGGCTATCACCTCATTATGTCCGGTCGTGATGGTCAAGTGGATTAAGGCGTCTTGTACATACCAGTTGCGTTGCTCCTGGGAGTATGGGTTCGAGTCACTTCTGGGGTGTGAGTTTTCAGTTGCATATTGTCCTGGGGACCATTCAGGCTTGTTTGCATATATATATATATATATATATATATATATATATATATATATATATATATATATATATATATATATATATATATATATATATTTATATATATATATATATATATATATATATATATATATATATATAAATATATATATATATATATATATATATATATAAATATATATATATATATATATATATATATATATATATATATATATATATATAAATATATATATATAAATATATATATATATATATATATATATATATATATATATATATATATATATATATATATAAATATATTTATATATATATATATATATATATATATATATATATATAAATATATATATATAAATATATATATATATATATATATATATATATATATATATATATATATATATATATATATATAAATATATGTATATATATATATATATATATATATATATATATATATATATATATATATATATTTATATATATATAAATATATATAAATATATATATATATATATATATATATATATATATATATATATATATATATATATATATATATATATATATATATGTAACAAAGACACATTCTTCATAAGCCCTGATGGTCTCATGTACAATCAAGTAGATGGAGTCACCCTGGGTTACCCTCTTGGGGACCTTTTTGATAATTTGTGCATGACTAAAGTCACACAGAAAGTTCTGTTGACACGGGCATAAAACCGGACGTCTACTGTTGAAAGGTTGATGACATATTCCTGCAGGCGCTTAATACCAAGCACGTGGTGTGGCTTAAGGACTCATTCGAGCCACTTTCCAAGCTAAGGTTCTCTTACGAGATGGAGAGTGAAGGTAAGTTACCTTTCCAATATGTCACAGTCTGGGAAAGGATTGGTGGCTTCCACACTGCTATCTACACTAAGGAAATCAACACAAGAATGTGTGTTAATGCTAGGATTGAAGTGCCCTGATAGAGGTACAGGCGGAGTCTGGTCAATGCCTAGCTCAACTGTGCCCTCACACACAATTCCAGCTGGAAGGATGCCGACAAGGAACTCTAATATTATTGTAAATATACTTCAGTACATGTTCATATTTCAACATATTTGCATATGTCATTGTCATATCATGCACCGGTCTGTACATGCCATACTGACATGGGAACCCACAAGATTGGGTTGAGTTGAAGCACTGATTAATAACCATGTCATATCATTAAATATTTACAGCCTCCGTGATCTAGTGGTAAGACACTCGCCTGGCGTTCCGCGAGCGCTTTGTCATGGGTTCGTATCCTGGCCGGGGAGGATTTACTGGGCTCAAATCCTTAACTGTAGCTTCTATTTAACTCAACAGCAAAATGCGTACTTGGTTGTAAAAATGATTCTTCGCGGCGGGGATCGTATTCCAGGGACCTGCCCGAAGCGCTACGCGTACTAGTGGCTGTACAAGAAAGTCACAACTCTTGTATATATCTAAAAAAAAATACATTAACCACAAACACCAGCTGGAGTTCTAATCACACATTTAGATTTAAATTTTTTTATTCAGGTAAACGTACATACATTGAAGATGAGTTACAAACATAATGTTGGATTTAAAGATAGAGCTTGTACATACAATACATTAAGCAACTAATACCCATAGCGTTTCGGGCAAGGTGAGGGAATAAAACAATAGCACTTAGGCTAAAACTTAATAGTAATTGAGCTTAAGTATAAATTGTGTTGAAAAGATAAAAAATAAAAAGGGGGTAACATGGCAGAAAACAGCAATTATACAAGTTGGTCAACAAACAGCATTGTTTAAAATAGAAAGACATGTGTTGGCATTAATGGATATGGTAGGTTACATTGACTTTATTAGGCAGTATTTAATTTTTATCTTAAACTGGTTGAGTGAGGCCTTTGACATGATTGGGAAGGTCATTCCACATTCTGGGTCCCCTTCATTTGTAGAGCATTTGTAGTTGGATTAAGTCGTACTCTTGGAATATCAAATAGGTATTTGTGACTGGTGTGGTGCCCATGGGTTCTGTTACAACCTTCTAAGAAGCTTTTAAGGTCATGATTGACATTACAGTTCAGAGTTTTAAATATATAGAGTACACTTGAGAGGATGTGGAGTGATTTAATATCTAAAACGTATTCAGAGATTTGAGTAAGGGTACCGAGTAATGTCTGGGTCCAGAGATAGAAATTGTTCTAATATCAGCTTTGTGTTGAGCAATTAGAGGACGTAAATGATTTTGGGTAGTAGAACCCCAAGCACAAATACCATAGTTGAGATAAGGATAGATGAGAGAGTAACAGTTCCACCAGGGCAGGGCGAGGTACAAAATATCTGATCTTAGAAAGAATGCCAACAGTTTTAGATTTTTATTTTTGCTATATCTAGAATATGTCCATGGAAATTCAGCTTGTTATCGATGAGGATACTGTGACGGTGTCCCACCCTATATCTTTCCTGTCCAGGCATCAAGAGTCATATCTCTGCAACTTGCATGTTCTCTGATGCTCAGGGAACATTTTGATATATATGAAGATAGGGAGAGTTATCGTGTTGGCAGTGAATTTGCCGATTTAGTTTGGTTTTACAAGTGGTTTACGCCCTTTTGTGTTACAAGATGGCGCCGAGGCATTCCGCTTCCCGCCAAAGGAAGTTGACGCCAGCCAAATGTTGATTGTCCAGGTAGGGTCACGTGACAAGATTAACCAATGAAAAGAGCCCTCGGGCGGTGTGAAGTCACAAGACGAAGGGCTCTGGGCGGCCCTGCGGCGCTCAGTGTGTCATTGCCCCTCATCGATAGCGAACACGCTCAAATGAGCTCCCAATTTGGAGGCTAGGAAGCCCCAACCAGTGGACCCAAGCAGCCGCATTGATACTGCAAACGTCGTGGGAAATTATCTGACTCCTGTAAAGCACATGGAAGTGGGGCTTGGCTGGTGTTGGAGCCCCAAGAGCTCTTTTACTGGTAGTCTGTGGCGGAGGTGAACGTTTGGCGGGGTCGTGAAAACGCCTCTGCGAGCCACGTTCAAACGCATCGGGCGAGCTGCTGCGGCCAGGCCAAGTCCCTGGAAGTTTGACGAGGGAACACTGAACCGGGCTGCAAGTTTGTCTACAGTTCCAGTATGGGAGGAGGAAGACGACGTGCCCAGGGACCTGTCTCCAGTACCTCAGGAGGAGGAGGACCTGCCTGCAGAGTGTGAGTATGGCATAGACGCGCATCTACAAGTCGACTGAAGACCTTGTGTGTACAAGACGCTGATCAACGGAGGACCGAACGTCAGGACCGAGGACTTCAGCGACCCTCACCAGAGGATACGTCGACTTAGTAGCATAGAGAATTAAGGTAGATAAATTCCCTCCCATTACCCCTTGATCTAGGTGAGCTAGGGTATCATTCATGTCGTGAGCAATGGTCTTTATCACTACCTGTGTGGTAGAGTTAAGCTAGGAACCAGGTTACTCATGTATGCATGAATTAATATGTATATGTGTGGGTGCTGTGACATTTTGGGCAGCTAGAGGAAGTGGCTGGATTCAAGAAGCCAGGGGCCAGATTCACGAAGGTACTTACGAATGTTTTTCTTCTTAGCTACGAATGTTTTCCTTCTTAGCGCCTTCGTGGCGGCTACGTCGGTATTCAGGTAGCTACACTAAGAAGAAAAACCTTCGTAAGTTTGGTCCGTCATCTAAGTGTACTGTCGACCACTCGTAGCTTTACGTAAACTGGATATAACTCAATTTTTCTCTACTACATAACACTGGGATCGATTTTAAGATTTTGGAACGTAACCAAAGATTATAGCTGGTGAATCTCGTGAAGAGGAGTCCTTCGTGTTAGTTTTAAATGCATTATCTGCTTGAAACTTGAAGTAAATATGTCTTTTATGATATTAGAATTAGTTGTATAATAGCAAGATATTATACCAGTAGTTATTAAGTAAATAAACACTGGTGAACATGATATATGAGAGGTGATAAGCCCTGCCTGATGCGATCATTTACTATCACCATAAGCCCCTGTTCACCTAGTAGTAAGGGTGTACCATACACATTTCTAATTTATTTAGTTTGGTTTAATTTTGAAATTAAATCTGGGTGAGATATTAAATAAAAATATGCTGCACAAATGATGTTAGGTAAAGAGAAGGGTAAAAATGTCAAAAACTTTATTCATTGAATATTTGAAGCTATAATTATGACTATATGGACTATTAAAAAACAGAGAGGGAAGTAGGGGTCCAAGACCTCTTCCTGTTACACAACTTGGGTGTGGAACAAGTAATTATCAAAAGAAGGCACCATGCCGGGAAGGCTATGTAGCAGTAAGGCAGTGAGGTAAGACAACTACTTATTTGAGAAATGCATATTTTATTTATCTTATAAGCTGAGACAGCTTATTTTATTTGAGGAATACTCAGCCGATTCCTCTACATTTAGCATGGAACAAATTTGTGTCCAAGACCTCTTCCTGTTGCAAAATTTGGCTGTGTGTAACCAAACTAGAAGTGCTCTACAAATCAAAGGACCCAGAATGTGGAATGACCTCCCGAATCATGTCAAAGGCTGTACCTCTCTCAACCAGTTTAAGAGTAAAACCAAGTACTGCCTAATTAACTCCATATAACCTACCTTACCCCCTAAATGTCAACCCATGTCTTGCTATTTTTTAAACAATGCTGTTTGTTCACCAACGTGTACAATTGCTGATTTCTGCTATGTTGCCCCCCTTTTTTTTATTATTCCTTCTTTCAACACAATTTATACTTAATCCCGATTACTATTAAGTTTTAGTCTAAGTGTTTTCCCCCCACACCTTGCCCGAAATGCTATGAGTATTAGTGGCTTTAGGTATTGTATGTACTAGCTCTGTCTATAAATCCAACATTATGTTTGTAAATCAACTGTATGTACCTTTCCTGAATCAAATTTATTTATTATTGTTTATTTATTAGTCAGAAAGTAAGTGTTAAAAGAAGGCACCAAGCTGGGAAGGCTATGTAGCACCATTGTGTGTAACAATAAACCAAGTTTTTTTAACAAATAATGCACCTGTATGGTAAAACCAATCCTGTCAGCTGTAAAAATATTGATGCAGTTATTTAAATAAAAAAATATAATGAAAGAAATATTACTGGTTTATTTTTATCCTCTCTTTTTGTACTGTACAGTATGTCCAAGGAAGTGAAAAATTAAGACATAATGCACCATTTAATGAATGATTAAAAAATGATTAGCATGGATTAGCAGTTCAAAAGAAATATGACTGTTACATATCAACGTGAGAACTTAATGATGGAATAATAGACATACATGGAATAAAGGTAGAAAATACCAGCCTCAATACAAAAAAACAAATCAACTCTGACTAAACAACTCTTCACGATTTTCACAAGAGGTAAGCACTAAATCATGGAAATATTATATTATAATTACTCTTACCAGTTTCTAAAAGACTCCTCTCAAACAATGTATTTTTTAACATGTTTAGGTATACACAGCAATGTGCTGCTTCCCTATTCTGTATGAAGGACCACACAGTGAAGATCAAAAAACAGCTGCAGGCTCATCCAACATCTTCACCTCACAGGATGGCCAATCATACATGGAATTAGGAGATAACAAAATACTTAAGGCTGATCTATTAGCCTCCACTGGCGAAATCTGAGTGCAGCACAAGAATATCTTTTAATCTTCCTGAGTGTATGAAGTAATTGCAGAGCTCAAAGTTCCTCATACCATTTGGTATGAAGTCACTGATAACAGGGCAATCACAGATATAGTGTTGGAGAGTATGTTCTCTCAAGTAGGACTGAAAACAGATGTTTTTTTCCACCAAGAGGGTTATAAACCCATGGAACCGCCTCCCGCTGAAGCCGTAAATGCCAAATTCCAGCTAAAAAATATCATTAAGACAATTGGCGGGCCCTTTAACAAGCCGACGGCTTTCTGTCTTCGTCGAGGCCACTAGATAGTTAGTGGCCCTTGGGTAAATTCAATAAATATATACAATAATTGTCAGCGCATCTTCCGAGCAACAAGGACAGCTACACAGTATATCTTAGAATTACGTAGGTAAACAACAAATGTAACATATTTGTTTACTACAAAGTCGGTGCTGGCTGTAGAAGTTGAAAAAACATAGTTTTAGTTCAAAATATACTAATTTTATAAGAAAATTCGACGTAAATAGGAGGCAGCAGAGCTCCGATAAGCCAGCGCTAAATCTTCAATATGAAGAATGTTGCTGCTCTCTGATTGGCCAAACGAAACACAGTAGTGACCTCTATCGGCACGCAGGTGAACCAGACCCAGAACCCAAATATCTTCCTAAGTGGACCTACGTGAATTGCACCTAAGCATCTTCTTAGGGCATACTTAGGAACCTTTCTAGCAAACCTACTTACGAAGAAATACATGAAGCTTCGTGAATCTAGATCCAGGAGCGAACTTTTGAATCGTCCAGCTGACTGTGTTGCCAGAGGCGGGTGAGGAGTGTTGCCGCCGTCTGACAGTTCCACTTATTTTACTTCACTATGTGGATCCAATGTAGTTTTCTTCAGTAAACTTATCACCGATGTTAATACTATGAGTGAGGCTTCATCTCTAGGGTTATTTGGGTAAACCAATTTTATTGCACTGCATTACATCTGACGTTGAATCCTTGGTTTGTGACAACGAATATGACCACTGAGAAGTGTTGCTGGGACACGAAAGTAAGCACCCAGCTGGCGACCTTGAATAAGAGAGTGAAGAGGTAAAGATTTACCAGTGTATTTTCCCAGTGTCACGGCGGGCAAGTTCAACTGAGAGTAACAAAGGTAAGGTTAGCTTTCCCCACTCGCCAGGGGTGCAATTCAAGGCCAGCCCTTGGTAGACTGGGGGGCCCCAGAGCGAGCAGTGGTGCCCAGGTACTGGGGAGCGAACACCTGCGGGAATAACCCTAACTATATAAGGAAGAAAAGGGGTTAACCGTGACAATACCAAGGAATTTACCATCAACTTTGTTACTAATTTGGATATTCTTTTTTCTTAGATTAATTTCATGTGAGGATTTATTGCCAAACACAATATAGAAAGTTTTGTCAATGTTAAGGGTGAATTTGTTAGCAGTTACCCAAAGATGGACTTTATTTAGTGCAGTATTCACTGTGACATTTAGAGCAAGAGGGTCAGGACAGGAGAAAATAAAGGTTGTGTCATCAGCAAATAAGATTGGTTTGAGATGTTGTGAGTCATTTGCAAGGTCATTAATGTAGATGAGAAAGAGTAGAGGGCCAATTCACAGAAACATACTGGAGCCTGTCAGTAAGGTAAGACCGAAGGTACTGCAGGGAGTGACCTCTGACTCTATAATGATGTAATTTAAGAAGAAGGTTTTGGTGGTTGACAGTGTCAAAAGCCTTACGTTGGTCCACAAATAACCCAACAGGGAACTCATTTTCATCAAGAGATGTATGTATCAAGTTAATCATACTAATCAGTGCATTGTTAGTGTTTATTGGAAAGCACTAACACTAAACACTCTAAACACTCTAAAGTGTTAAACACTAAAAACACTAAACACTCTAAAGCTTTAGTCATTAATGTTTTTCCTGCCCGAAACGCTTTGCGTAATTGTGGCTTTAGGCATTGTATGTACTAGCTCTATCTATTAACCCAACAAACTTTGTAAAATCTTTTTATGTATGTACCTTACCTAAATAAAAAATTATTATTATTATAATTATTATTATTATTATTGGGTCTGAAACCATTTGGGCAAGAGTTAAGTATATTGTGTTTGGCTAGATAAGAGTAAAGCTGCTTGCTTGTAGATTAGCTTTTCAAATATTTTTGACAAAGTTGGCAGAATTGATACAGGCCTGTTTACTCTCTTTTTTTTTTAGAATATCCGGAAAGCTTTGGAGTTAGAGTGATTTGTTGAAGAGCAATGCAATAGCAGGAGCTAGAAATCTGGAGGCTTTTTTGTAAATTAGAGTTGGTATCTCAGCAAGGTCACTTGACTGAGTTTTAAGGGAAAGGATCACCTCATTAACATCAGAGGAATTAGCAAAAGTTAGGTACAGAGACTCTGAATAGTTACCAGTAAGGTATTCTTTAATATTAGTGAGGGAGGATGGAATTTCATGAGCAAGGGATGTCCCAAAGGATGAGAAGAACCTATTGAATTCAATAGCAGTGTCAGAGCCTGAAAGCACACCACCTTCATTGGATAGGAGTATTGGTTTTTTTATTCAAAATATTTTTTGATCCCAATATTTGGGAAATAGTGCTCCATGTTTTCTTAATGTTGCCCTCAATTTGGGTGAATTTATTTTTATTGTATTTCGTTTTGGCTCTCCTAATTATTTTTGACAGCATTGATGAGTAAATATATAAAAATTCTTTGGAGACGACTCCTAACCTATACTTCTTCTCAAGGTCATGTTATTTTATTAATAGATTTAAGTATCCCTTTGTAAGCTATGGATTGTTTAGCCTTTTAGTTGTGATATGTTTAGTTAGCATAGGACAGTGGATGTTATAAAGGCTGAGAGTTTTCTGAAGAAATGTTTGTACTGCTAGGTTGATGTTCCCTATGTTACCTAATTCAGTCTCCCAGTTGATATTAGCAGCAGCAGCAATAAAATTGCCTAAAGAAGTTTCATTGTGCAGCCTAAAGCTTATCTTCCTTGCATCTAGAGGTGGTTTGTTAATGTTGGTTAGGAGAAACGTGAGGTAATGGTCTGTGGTTCCATACATGATTATCCCTGAACTAAGTGGAGAGGTTATGTTAGTCCAGATGTGATCAAGAGCCGAGGCAGTACTATCAGAGATTCTAGTAGGTGTAGTGAATAAGGGTAAGAGGAAGTAGGAATTCATACAGTTGAGGAAACTAGCAGCAGGAGGGTTATCAGGCTCGTAGAGGTCAATATTAAAATCCCCAGAAATTAATAAATGGTTTTAGTTCAGTCTGTTCTCTAGTATTAGATGTCTAAGGTTAGAGTTGAATTCAGACACATCCGTGTTAGGAGTACTGTAGACTGCTTCAACAGTCAGGACAGCCTCGCCGCCTTTGACTCTGAAGCAGGCAAATATATACTCTCCACAAGGGTCTCTAGTTTTAATTACTTTTAAACATGTCAGTTCTTGGTGGTAGTAAAGAGCAGTACCACCACCTCTCTGAGTACGACGACAGTTGTGAATTACTGAGTATTTAGGAATGTTGTAGAGTTGTGTAGTATCCTCTTTTAACCCCGTTTCAGTAAGCAAACAAAAGAGAATTTGTAGTCAACTGTTTGAATTTGGTCACTAACATCATCAAAGTGTTTGCTTAGAGATCTTATATTCAAGTTAATTACAGAAACATTGTGGTTATGTGTTAAAACATTGTTTACATCATGTGCTGTATAATACCTGCAATTTTTATCATTAAAGTGAGGATTGTCATAGATACTAAATAAGAGGTTTAGTTCTGGGGTCTATATTAGTTTGCATAAACTGTTGTTTGATGGAAAAAATGCAAAAAACACAATTATAAAAAAGATCTAGATAAAAAAAATTATACAAGACTACAAAAAATGAGGTAGACTGCTTTAAGGTACTCTCAGGTACAAGGATCTAGGTATAAAAAAATATACAAAACTATTAAAAAATGGGGGAAGATTGCTTTTAGATAGTCACTGGAACACAAAAAGTAATATATTGCACTTGGAGACACAAGCAAAGCCAGGGGTACATTGGAGCAAGGGAGTATGGAAAGGTGTATTCTCTGACCGCCTTCCAGCCAGTCCCTATACAATCCTCGCCTCCATACAGTCCAACTCTTGGGAGATTATCTGGACTCTCTCAGATTATTGGTTAACCACTTCTTAACAACACACACACATACTCCTCACAATAACAACTCAGGAGTTCCAGCATGAGTTAGCCCGCTACAAATGTGAGGCGAATTCCACCATGGTCACATGGATGCTGCCATCACGCACACCCGGGATGCTGTCCTCTCGCATCTGGTGTAGACTCCAGATCACAATTCCTTCACCTACCATCCTTAAGCCAGTATTCCCAGTCTGCTTACATCTGTGACATCTCCTCTGGCTATCTTCAAACCATTCCTCATTGTTCCTTAGCTTGTCATGACCCACTTCCAGCAATTAGTTTCCAGTCGCGGTGGGTCACTGAAGTTACCGCCTGCTTCTAATAATTGTGGAAGCTCTAAGAGGATTCGGCATATACTGGCGTAGCAATATTTGCCTCATATGACTTCCATACACAGCCCATTTGTACCACTCACCTTATTTGCTCCCATGAGCCTAATACTTTCAGAGAGCCCTAACTAAATTATTAGTGACTATTTTGGTCACAAGAGCCCGCAGGGTCACAACTTGGGTAATTAACACTGGTGTGTGTACAAGCGGTGGTCGTGCGGGAGTTTTAAACGGGCCTCGTTTAGAATGATGCACGAACCTGATTTGTTTCTGCAAAACTATCAAACAAAATTTATCGTTGCAAAACGTGCTAAATGATACATTCACCTGCTAAATTTGCTTTTACCGTTTGTCTCTCTTCACAAACTGGTTATAATGCGACCATTCGTTATAACATTTTTATTTGGCGAGGGGCTTCGTGTTGCATACACACACACACACACACACACACACACACACACACACACACACACACACACACACACACACACACACACACACACACACACACACACACAGGGGGCCTCGTAGCCTGGTGGATAGCGCGCAGGACTCGTAATTCTGTGGCGCGGGTTCGATTCCCGCACGAGGCAGAAACAAATGGGCAAAGTTTCTTTCACCCTAAGTGCCCCTGTTACCTAGCAGTAAATAGGTACCTGGGAGTTAGTCAGCTGTCACGGGCTGCTTCCTGGTGTGTGTGTGTGTGTGTGTGTGGTGTGAAAAAACAAAAAAAAAACAAAAACAAAAAAAAAGTAGTTAGTAAACAGTTGATTGACAGTTGAGAGGCGGGCCGAAGGAGCAAAGCTCAACCCCCACAAAAACACAACTAGTAAACACACACACAGGAATGATGCAGGAAATGAGGATTACAATTAACAACCTGCAAAGTGAGCTGACATCAGCAAGGGAGGAGATCAAATCTCTCACAGAAAAAAATAAAAAGACCGAGCATCAGATTATCATCCAAAGGGAAGGTGGGAATGTTACATTGGAAGGAAATGCCTCTGTACCTGAAACATTTGCACACATACTGAAAAAGAGCTCAGAAGCAATGGACACAGTGAGGGAGGTAGCGATGCAAGCAGCCACCTCACAGGAAGCAGCAAGATGCACCACTCAGCTGCTGGAGAGAAAAAGATCAGTGGTAGTTGTAGGCAAAAAAGAACAGGAAGGATCCAACAGGCAAGAATGGAATAGCAAGGATAGAGAGGCAGTACAGGGGCTACTGAAGGGGTTACAGATGGAAGGGGCTGAACGAAACATTGAGAAGGTTTTCAGGTTGGGCTGGTACAACAAGGACAGAAACCGACTTGTAAAGGTGGTGTTTACAAACGAAACCACAAAGGAGGATATTCTCGAAAGGAAGAGTCGACTGCAGCATGTGGAGGGATACAAGAAAGTATTCCTGCAGAGGGACAGGACGAAGGAGGAGAGAGCCAGGGCAGCAGAGGCAAGGAGGAAGCGCAGGGAGGGAGAAGCAAACCAGGAAATCACAGCCCCCAACACAACAGTCCTAGAGACAAGAGGCGAACCCAAAACCAGCATCCCAGCAACACCAGAGGGGAGGGCAACCCCACCACCCCCCTCTGCATAGAAACCCTCCCTTCCCCTCACCCTACCTGCCCCCACCCAACCCTCCCTCCCCCCCCCCACCCCATTCTTACATTGTCATCCCTTCCCCATTCCCATCATGTCCCCCCTCCCACCTTTCCCCCCCTGTCCCCCCTCCCCCTTCATCCCATACCCTCCCTATCCCTCCTCCCCCCTCACCCCGTATCCTCCATGTCCCCCCTATCTCCTTAACCCACACCCTACCTGTCCCCCCTTCCATGAAACCCCCACCCCTCACCCCAAACTCCCCTGAAACCCTGCAAACCACCTCACAGATCATCTCACCCACTGAAAAGCTTCCCACATCAGCAGAATGCTCGCCAAGAAAGGGACAAGAAAATGAACTGTAGAAAGCGAGCTTCAAGGCAATGTACACTAACATAGATGGAATTACTAATAAAACAAGTGAACTCGGAGAATGGGCACTAGAAGAAAACCCAGACATAATAGCACTCACAGAAACAAAGCTTACAAACACCACAACAAATGCAGTGTTTCCACAGGGCTACTATGTAGTGAGGAAAGAGAGAGAAGGGAGAGGAGGAGGTGGTGTAGCTTTGCTACTAAGAGAAGGTTGGAGTTTCGAAGAGATGATAATTCAGAACTGTGAAGGTTTCAGTGACTACATATCAGGCATCATAGCAACTGGAGGACAGAAAATTATAGTAGTAGTCATATATAACCCCCCACCGAATGTCAGAGGACCCAGACAGGAATATGATAGAAACAACTTGGCCACCATCAATATAATAGAGAGAGCAGCTTCTGTGGCTAGCAGGAACGGATCCAGGCTACTAATGATGGGAGACTTCAACCATGGAAAGATAGATTGGGGGAACAGAGACCCACATGGAGGCCCAGACACAAGAGAGCTAAGCTGCTGGATGTGGCAACAAGAAACTTTCTAAGTCAACACGTCAAGGGACCGACAAGAACGAGAGGAGGGGATGAACCAGCCTTGCTTGATCTGATATTTACCCTAAATGAGTCGGATATAAGGGAAGTTAAGTTGTAAGCCCCCTTGGAAATGAGTGATTATAGTGTATTGAGCTTTGAGTACCTGGTGGAGCTAGGAATTATCACCCCCAAAAAAGAACTGGGAAACAAAGGGCTGTCGTACCGAAAGGGAAACTATGAGGAGATGAATAAATTCCTATGGGATATACATTGGGACACAGAACTCGGAACCAAGTCTATACAAGACATGATGGACTATGTCACCCAAAAATGTCAGGAGGCTGTTAGCAGGTTTGTCCCAGCCCAACAGGAAAAAACAGAGAAGCAAAGAAAGAATCCGTGGTTTAATAGGGAATGTATGAAAGCAAAGGAGCTGAACAAAAGGGCATGGAGGAACTTCCGTAATAACAGAACACCAGAAAGTAGAGAGAGATACCAGAGAACCAGGAACGAGTATGTTAGTGTGAGAAGAGCAGCTGAGAAAAGGTATGAAAATGATATAGCTAATAAAGCCAAGACCGAACCAAAGCTACTACACAGTCACATCAGGAGGAAGACAACAGTGAAGGAACAGGTGATGAAACTTAGGGTGGGCGAGGACAGGTACACAGAGAATGACAAAGAGGTGTGTGAAGAACTCAACAAAAGGTTCCAGGAGGTCTTTACAATAGAACAGGGAGAAGTCACGGTGCTAGGAGAGGTGGCAGCAAACCAGGTGACCTTGGAAAGGTTCGAAATTACAAGAGATGAGGTCAAGAAGCACCTATTGGAGCTGGATGTGAGAAAAGCTGTTGGGCCGGATGGAATTTCACAATAGGTATTGAAAGAGTGTGCAGGAGCACTTAGCTTGCCACTCTACATATTGTATAGTAGGTCACTGGAAACGGGAGACCTACCAGAAGTATGGAAGACTACTAATGTAGTACCAATATTTAAAAAGGGTGACAGACAAGAGGCACTGAACTACAGGCCAGTGTCCTTAACTTGTATACCATGCAAGGTGATGGAGAAGATTGTGAGAAAAAACCTAGTAACACATCTGGAGAGAAGATACTTCGTGACAACCCATCAACATGGGTTCAGGGAGGGTAAATCTTGCCTTACAGGCTTGATAGAATTCTATGATCAGGTGACAAAGATTAAGCAAGAAAGAGAAGGATGGGCGGACTGCATTTTTTTGGACTGTCGGAAAGCCTTTGACACAGTACTCCATAAAAGGTTGATGCATAAGCTGGAGAAACAGGCAGCAGTAACTGGTAGGGCGCTCCAGTGGATAAGGGAGTACCTAAGCAATAGGAAGCAGAGAGTTATAGTGAGGGGTGAGACCTCAGAATGGCGGGAAGTCACCAGCGGAGTCCCACAGGGCTCTGTGCTTAGACCTATCCTGTTTCTGATAAACGTAAATGATCTCCCAGAGGGTATAGACTCATTCCTCTCAATGTTTGCTGACGACGCCAAAATTATGAGAAGGATTAAGACAGAGGAGGACAGCTTGAGGCTTCAAGAAGACCTGGACAAGCTGCAGGAATGGTCGAACAAATGGATGTTAGAGTTTAACCCAAGCAAATGTAATGTAATGAAGGTAGGAGTAGGAAGCAGGAGACCAGATACAAGGTCTCCTGGGAGATGAAATACTTCAAGAGTCAGAGAGAGAGAAAGACCTGGTGGTTGATATCACGCCAGACCTGTCCCCTGAAGCTCATATCAAGAGGATAACATCAGCAGCATATGCCAGGTTGGCTAACATAAGAACGGCCTTTAGAAACTTGTGTAAGGAATCTTTCAGAACATTATATACCACATATGTCAGACCAATCCTGGAGTATGCGGCTCCAGCATGGAATCCATATCTAGTCAAGCATAAGACTAAACTGGAAAAGGTTCAAAGGTTTGCCACCAGACTAGTACCCGAGCTGAGAGGTATGAGCTACGAGGAGAGACTACGGGAATTGAACCTCACTTCGTTGGAAGACAGAAGAGTTAGGGGGGATATGATCACCACATTCAAGATTCTCAAGGGAATCGACAGGGTTGATAAAGATAGGCTATTTAACACAAGGGGCACACGCACTAGGGGACACAGGTGGAAACTGAGTGCCCAAATGAGCCACGGAGATATTAGAAAGAACTTTTTTAGTGTCAGAGTGGTTGACAAATGGAATGCATTAGGAAGCAATGTGGTGGAGGCTGACTCTATACACAGTTTCAAGTGTAGATATGATAGAGCCCAATAGGCTCAGGAACCTGTACACCTGTTAATTGACGGTTGGGAGGCGGGACCAAAGAGCCAGAGCTCAACCCTCGCAAGCACAACTAGGTGAGTACAACTAGGTGAGTACACACACACACACACACACACACACACACACACACACACACACACACACACACACACACACACACACACACACACACACACACACACACACACACACACAACAAGAAACTTTCTAAGCCAGCACATCAAAGAACCAACAAGAATGAGAGATGAACCAGCAATGCTTGATTTGATATTTACCCTAAATGAGTGGGATATTAGAGAAGTTAAGATGGAAGTGCCCATGGAAATGAGTGACCACAGTGTATTGAACTTTGAGTACCTGGTAGAGCTAGGACTTATCTCCCCCAAAAAAGAACTAGGAATCAAAAGGCTGGCATACCGAAAGGGAAATTATGAACAGATGAGAAGTTTCCTACACAGACACAGATAAGGGACATTTTCCTTGGGACACATACCTCAGAGATAAGTCTGTACAGGGTATGATGGACTATGTTACCCAAAAGTGTCAGGAGGCAGTAAACAGGTTCATCCCGGCCCAAAGGGAAAAATCCGAGAAGCAACAGAAGAATCCATGGTATAATAGGGCATGTATGGAAGCAAAGAAACTGAACAAAAGGGCGTGGAGGAACTTCCGGAATAACAGAACACCAGAAAGCAGAGAGAGATAGCAGAGAACCAGGAATGAGTACATCAGGGTGAGAAGATTAGCAGAGAAAAGTTTTGAAAATGATATAGCAAACAAAGCCAAGACCGAACCAAAGCTACTCCACAGTCACATCAGAAGGAAAACAACAGTGAAAGAACAGATATTGAAACTTCGAACAGGCGAGGACAGGTATACTGAGAATGACAGAGAGGTGTGTGAAGAACTCAACAAGAGGTTCCAGGAGGTCTTCACAATAGAACAAGGTGAGGTCACTGTGCTAGGAGAAAGGGAGGTAAACCAGGCGGCCTTGGAAGAGTTCGAAATTACGAGAGAGGAGGTCAAGAGACACCTGCTGGATCTGGATGTTAGAAAGGCTGTTGGTCCAGATGGGATCTCACCATGGATACTGGAAGAGTGTGCAGAGGCACTTTGCTTGCCACTCTCCATAGTGTATAGTAAGTCACTGGAGACGGGAGACCTACCAGAAATATGGAAGACGGCGAATGTGGTCCCAATATACAAAAAGGGCGACAGGCAAGAGGCATTGAACTACAGGCCAGTGTCCTTGACTTGTATACCATGCAAGGTGATGGAGAAGATCGTGAGAAAAAACCTGGTAACACATCTGGAGAGAAGGGACTTCGTGACAAATCGCCAACATGGGTTCATGGAGGGTAAATCTTGCCTTACAGGCTTGATAGAATTCTACGATCAGGTGACAAAGATTAAGCAAGAAAGAGAGGGCTGGGCGGACTGCATTTTCTTGGATTGTCGGAAAGCCTTTGACACAGTACCGCATAAGAGGCTGGTACATAAGCTGGAGAGACAGGCAGGTGTAGCTGGTAAGGTGCTCCAGTGGATAAGGGAGTATCTAAGCAATAGGAAGCAGAGAGTTACGGTGAGGGGTGAGACCTCCGATTGGCGCGAAGTCACCAGTGGAGTCCCACAGGGCTCTGTACTCGGTCCTATCTTGTTTCTGATATATGTAAATGATCTCCCAGAGGGTATCGATTCATTTCTCTCAATGTTTGCAGACGATGCAAAAATTATGAGAAGGATTAAAACAGAAGAGGACTGTTTGAGGCTGCAAGAAGACCTTGACAAGCTGAAGGAATGGTCGAACAAATTGTTGTAAAAGTTTAACCCAACCAAATGTAATGTAATGAAGATAGGTGTAGGGAGCAGGAGGCCAGATACAAGGTATCATCTGGGAGAGGAAATTCTTCAGGAGTCAGAGAAGGAAAAAGACTTGGGGGTTGATATCACGCCAGACCTGTCTCCTGCAGCACATATCAAGCGGATAACATCAGCGGCATATGCCAGGCTGGCCAACATACGAACGGCATTCTGAAACTTGTGTAAAGAATCATTCAGAACTTTGTATACCACATATGTCAGGCCAATCCTGGAGTATGCAGCCCCAGCATGGAGTCCATATCTAGTCAAGGATAAGACTAAACTGGAAAAGGTTCAAAGGTTTGCCACCAGACTAGTACCCGATCTGAGAGGTATGAGCTACGAGGAGAAACTACGGGAATTAAACCTCACTTCGCTGGAAGACAGAAGAGTTAGGGGGGACATGATCACCACATTCAAGATTCTGAAGGGAATTGATAGGGTACATAAAGACAGTCTATTAACACAAGGGGAACACGTACAAGGGGACACAGGTGGAAACTAAGTGCCCAACACACACACACACACACACACACACACACACACACACACACACACACACACACACACACACACACACACACACACACACACACACACACACACACACACACACACACACACACACACACACACACACACACACACACACACTCACACACACACACACACACACACACACACACACACACACACACACACACACACACACACACTCACACACACACACACACACTCACACACACACACACACACACACACACACACACACACACACACACACACACACACACACACACACACACACACACACACACTCACACACTCACACACACACACACACACACACACACACACACACACACACACACACACACACACACACACACACACACACACACACACACACACACACACACACACACACACACACACACACACACACACCTGAGGAACCCCAAAGAGAGTAGACAAGGTCGAAACATATGAAACAAGGCACTCTTGAACTGAGTGCCTTGTTTCATATGTTTCCTCATTAACTGAGAGAACTAGTTAATGAGGAACTAGTTCTCATGACATTGCTGTAGGAAGGGAACATCAGGAGACATGATAACGACATACAGGATTTTAAAGGGAACTGAAGAGAGAGCGAGATTCAATATTTTAATTGAACAATAACAAAACAATAGAAATTAATTGAAAACGAGGTACTAACGAATTGCAAACAATTTAGATATAGTTTCTAGAATCAGAGCTGTAAATGAAATGTTTGACATTCAACAACACGTGGCTGACAGTAATTAACTCACTAAACATTAAACTGTTTTTAATGTAAATTTCATATGTGTGAGAGGGTACTCTGGAGATTACTGCAAGCACACAGGCAACCACGCTGGGAAGCCAGATATGAAATTAGCAATCCGGAAAGTGAAAGTATAATATACGTCTTAGCCCCTTGCCTTGGGCGTCAGATGTGAGATATACACTCTCATAGACACTCAAATAAAAATCGGTTTACACACGACTCACAACTGATTTCGTTCGAACACTTCCAGAACAAGAGCGTCTCTGACGAATTTTGTTCGAACCACAACGCTATAAAGGCTTCACCCATGTATATCAAATATAAATAATCGCCAACAGAACTAAACACCTAACCTAATTTATGCCTATAGATGATCAATATGCTAATATATTATAATATTAATTTATATTTGAGAACATTAACGTTTTGAATGAACAGCATGTACAAATTAACGAATGCGTCTGTGGGGTTGACCGCTGGGTGTAATGGACTTGAGTCGAGGACGGGATGCATTGACCATATCGTGGAGCAATCGAATAAGGCGCGTCTGGGATCATCCCGGACATAGGTTCGAACACTCATCACGGCCCTTGTGGATTTTTTCATTTGATGTATCACGGTATTGTGATTTATGTGTGTAAAGGGGATATTAGTATGGTATTAAAAGTATCAACACAGGACAGAACACGAAATAAGAACAAAAGAACAAAGGTAACTGCAGAAGGCCTATTGGCCCATACGAGGCAGCTCCTATCTATAACCACCCAATCCCACTCATATACTTGTCCAACCCGCGCTTGAAACAATCGAGGGACCCCACATCCACCACGTTATGCGGCAATTGGTTCTACAAATCAACAACCCTGTTACTGAACCAGTATTTACCCAAGTCTGTCCTAAATCTAAGTTTCGTATTCTGTCTTGTGTTGATATTTTTAATACCCTATTAATATCCCCCCTGTTATGTCCATTCATCCACTTGTAACCCTCTATCATGTCACCCCTAACTCTTCGCCTTTCCAGTGAATGCAACTTAAGCTTTGTTAATCTTTCTTCATATGAAAGATTTCTAATTTGGGGAATTAACTTAGTCATCCTACGTTGGACACGTTCAAGTGAATTTATATCCATTCTATAATACGGCGACCAAAACTGAACTGCATAATCTAAATGGGGCCTAACCAGAGCAAGATATAGCTTAAAAACCACACCAGGTGTCTTGTTACTAACGCTTCGATTAATAAATCCCAGTGTCCTATTCACCTTATTACGAACATTCATGCATTGATCCTTTTGTTTTAAATTCTTACTAATCATAACTCTCAGATCCCTTTCGCAATTCGACTTCGCAATCTCAACACCATCTAGCTCGTATCTTGTAACTCTATCATCATTACCTAGCCTCAGAACTTTACATTTATCAGCATTAAACTGCATTTGCCAATCCTTTGACCATTTCAAAAACCCATCTAGATCAACTTGAAGTGATAGTGAGTCCTCCTCCAAATTAATTTCCCTACCGATTTTCGTGTCATCGGCAAATTTGTAAATGTTGCTACTCAAACCTGAATCTAAATCATAAACAACAGAGGTCCCAGGACAGAGCCCTGAGGTACTCCACTAACAACATTATCCCACTCTGACTTAACCCCATTTATACTAACTCTCTGTTTCTTTTGGAATAGCCATGCCCTAATCCAACTTAATATAGCACCCCCAATACCATGAGCTTCTATTTTTTTTAATTAGTCTTTCATGTGGCACTGTATCAAAAGCTTTGCTAAAGTCAAGGTACACAACATCACAATCCTTACCACTATCAACTGCCTCAACTATGCTGGAATAAAAAGTTAGCAAATTTGTTAAACATGAACGGCCATTTGTAAAACCATGTTGCGACTCATTTATTAATTTATGTTTTTCAAGATGGAGACGAATTGTATTTGCAATTATTGATTCAAGTAACTTTCCCACTAGACGTTAGGCTAATTGGCCGATAGTTTCACGCAAGTGATCTATCTCTTTTCTTAAAAATTGGTACCACATTAGCTACCTTCCATGACTCTGGCACTCTGCCTGACTCTATTGATTTATTAAATATGGTAGACAGTGGCTCGGAAAGCTCCTCTTTGCATTCTTTAAGCACCCTGGCAAACACTTCATCCGGCCATGGAGATTTGTTTGGTTTTAGTTTTTCTAATTGTTTAATTACATCCTCCCTGGTAACTGCTAAACTAGTCAACCTGTCGTCATCCCCACCCACATAGACTTGTTCGGCTGAAGGCATATTGTTAAGTTCTTCTTTAGTAAATACAGATATAAAATATTTGTTAAAAATACTACTCATCTCCTTGTCATTATCCGTTATTTGACCTGTCTCAGATTTAAATGGACCTATCCTTTCCCTAGTCTTAGTTCGATATAACTGAAAAAAAAACTTTAGGATTTGACCTTGCTTGCTCTGCTATGCGAACTTCATAGTTTCTTTTTGCTTTCCTAATCTATTTATTTATTTATTTTTTTATAAATAAATAAATTTATTTATAAATAAATTATTTATAAATATTTATTTAAAAATAAATATTATTTATTTATAAATAAATTTTATATTTATAAAATTTATTTATTGATTTATTTATACAAGAAGGTACATTGGGTTTGTGAGAATACATTGGATAGTACAGCATTTACATTCTTGTAAAGCCACTAGTACGCACAGCGTTTCGGGCAGGTCCTTAATCTAGCAGATAATTTTGAGTAGGTAATTTCAATCAGAATTGATAAATGAATAAGATACATTACAAGAGAAAAATGAGATGAGAGAGATTAAGTAGGTATATTAAAGCACATTGTTATATTAAAGCTCTGATTGATTACATTGACAGCTTGATTAGTAATTTAAACAAGGTTAATAGACACCATACAGCAGATTGAGAGCACATATAAGACAACAATGATCACAATGGTAAAGATGTTCAGATTGGGTACATAAAGATTGGGAGACTGGGTAGCAAAAGATACAGATAAACAAGATTTATAAACACCATACAACAGATTGGCAGCACATATAAGAAAACAGCAATGATCACAATGGTAAAGATGTTCAAATTGGGAACATAAAGGTTGGGAGATTGGGTAGCAATCTCTTTTTTAACATTTCTAACCAGTTGTATGAATTCCTGTTCTAAACTGACTTCCCCATTCTTAATACTTTTGTACCAAGCTCTCTTTTTACCTATAAGGTTCTTTAAATTATTTGTTATCCACTTTGGGTCATTAGTATTCGATCTACTCAATTTGTATGGTATACTACGTTCCTGTGCTTTGTTTAGAATATTCTTAAATAAGTTATATATTAAATCCACATCGAAATCCTCTTTTACATCACCTATCGCTGGGTTTATGTCTCGCTCCAAGACCGGCCCACACCCCATACCCAAGACTTTCCAATCTATTTGACCCAAAAAATTTCTTAGGCTATTAAAATCAGCTTTTCGAAAATCTGGCACTTTAACAGAATTTTCTGCTACAGGTCTATTCCATTCTATGCTAAATCTGATTACTTTGTGATCACTGTTCTCTAGCTCACTCCCTATTTCGATGTCATTAATTTGTGTTTCCCTGTTAGTTAACACTAAATCTAAAATATTATTTTCCCGCGTTGGTTCCTTAATGTGTTGCGTAAGAAAGCAATCGTCAATTAATTCTAGAAAATCTTCTGCTTCACTATTCCCTGTTTTGTTCACCCAGTTTATTCCACTAAAATTAAAGTCACCCATGACATAAATACTGTTAGATCTAGATATTTCATCCCATAGATGCTTTGCTTCCATTCTGTCTAAATTTGGTGGCCTATATATAACTCCTATTACAATATTATTTGCTTTTTCGTTTAATTCTATCCAAATAGTTTCTGTGTGTGGCTCAGTTTTGATTCCCTCTTTGAGACTACATTTCAAATTGTCCCTAACATATATGGCTACTCCCCCTCCTCGTCTAATGTATCTATCTGTGTGAAATAGTTTAAATCCATTTATTTGATATTCAGCTAATAGTTCTCTATTTTCTACATTCATCCACGTTTCGGTAAGTGAAATAATATCTATTTTTTCTGTGCAGATAAGAGCATTTAATTCGTAAAATTTTATTTCTTAGACTTCTACTGTTAGTGTAATATACCCTAAGTGAATTGTTATTTTGAGGCCCTTTTCTTTCCCTGATCATTTTGCCAGTTCTTTTCTCCCACGAACACATACTTTTATTACCTCCTTCCTCCAAATCAATTCCCATACCACTATCTACTAACAGTTTAAACCCAAACAAACACCTCTAACCACTGGTTCCAACGAGTTCGCAACAGCAACAACCCCAGCCCTCGATAGATGCACCCCATCACGAGCATACATTTCATTTCTTCCATAGAAGTGTTCCCAGTTGTCTGTGAAAGATATTGCATTTGATTTGCAATATCTTTCCAGCCGGCAATTGACACCAAGTGCCCTCGACATCCATTCATTTCCCACTCCCTTTCTTGGAAGAATGCCACATTTGATCGGGATTCCTCCCTTGCTCCTAACTAATTAAATGGCTGTCCTGAATCTCTGTATTAGTTCCTCACTCCTAACTCGCCCAACATCATTACCCCCTGCACTAATACAAATAATGGGTTTGTTCCCATTTCCCGTCATAATATCATTCATGTTTCCAACAATATCACCAATTCCAGCTCCCGGATAGCAAACCCTTAATCTGTTCCCCCTATCTCTGGCACAAAACGTTCTGTCTAAATACCTCACCTGGGAATCTCCCACAACCAAAATTCGCTTCGGTACCTCCTTAACTTTCTGAGCAGCCTGAGGGGCCTGCGCTCCGCCGCTCCTCGCTGATTTCCGTAATGGGGCTTAAATTAGATAAGTTTAGATTTAGGAAAGATTTGGGTAAAGACTAGTTTGGTAACAGGGTTGTTGATTTGTGGAACCAGTTACCGCATAACATAATAGAAGTAGGAGCCCTTGATGGTTTCAAGCGTAGGTTAGATATATATATGAATGAGATTAGGTGGATATAAATAGGATCTGCCTCGTATGGGCCAATAGGACTTCTGCAGTTACCTTCATATTTATATTCGTCTTCTTCTTCTTAACTCGTCTATACAGCTATTGACGTGTCAGACCTAAATGATATAACTGAATGGGAACTAAATCATGCACTAAAGATGGACAAATCAACTGTTCCTGGAGAGGACGGTATTACTACAATTTACTGAAATTAGTCTCACAAGTACCAGGTAATTCACTCTTAGTGTTATACTGAAGGAGTTTAGTGAAGGAGTATTACCTGATGCTTGGACAAAGAGTGTCATTGTTCCTATCCCCAAACCACACTCAGATAATTATAGGCCCATATCTCTAACATCGTGTGTTTGTAAAGTGTTTGAACGCATTGTCCTTAACCGACTCATGTATCGTATACAGGGGCACCTGTCATCCCAACTGTTTAGATTTGCTCAGTACACAACACTGTTTTGCTGAATACTTCGCTTAAAATGAAGCTTCCCCCTCAAGCAGTCTTCATCAACCTTGATGAAGCTTTGATACAGCAAACAGGGAAATCATACTAGAACAGCTTGTTGAGCTAAGCATACAAAGACAATTACTGAAATGGATAAAGGGCTATTTGTCTAATCGAACAGCTTATGATTTCTTTAATAGTGTTAAAAGCAGAGAGAGTTAACATTTTGAACTCGGAATTCCACAAGAAGGAGTCCTCAGCTCCTTGTTGTTCAACGCTCTGATGCAAAAACTTAATAAAGATCTCCAACAAATAATGAAGACAAGGTCATTTGTCAAAGCTGATGATATATTTTTACAGGCTGCCTCCGATCCTAGAATGTCAGTTCTGTTCGATGCTTTTGCTACTAGAGCTGAGGAATGTGGCCTCCTTATCTCTGCACAGAAAAACGTGCCCTCATTAAATGTGGTATTCTACCTGCCAATTATCATACAGACGGGTGAGCACTTGAGAAAAGCGAGTCTTACAGATACCTTGTTGTCCTCATTAACGACCCTGGGTACCTTTCATCTCACGAGAGGAGACTCTGGGAGAGAGTGTCCCTTTTGGTGTCATTTATGGAATAACGTGCGACTTGTTAGAATGTTCTATGTATCATTTATGTGCTCTGTGATTGAGTATGATGCTCTACATCTCACACTGTATTTTGACAAATACTTAAAAAATATCATAGTATCATAGTATAAAAAATAAAAAGTATCATAGCAATATGGAAGTTGTAGTTAAGGACCTGGTGACTCTAGTGGGAGCCCTGAGGACAGAGTTGGACTCTCTGCGGGAGGAGGTGCGTCAGCTTAAAAAACAACGAGAAGTAACGAAGGAGGAGACCAGCAGTAAAGGGACCTCGTCTTGGAGAGTTGCGAAAGACAGGGGCCTTAAGAAGATTTTGATAAAGCCGCCTTCAAACGCCATAGCAACTTCAAATTCATTTGACGTTTTGGAGGACGAGTGCTGTGGAGAGACTGTGGATCGCGCAAAAGGGAAAGCAACGAAGAGAAAGGAAGCGCAGGCCCCTCAGAAAGTAAAGGAAGTACCTAAGCAAACATTAGTTGTGGGAGATTCCCAGATAAGGTATTTGGATAGAACGTTTTGTGCTAGAGATAGGGGGAACAGGTTAAGGGTTTGCTATCCCGGAGCTGGCATTGGTGATATTATAAACAACATGAATGATATTATGGCTGGTAATGGGAACAATCCCATTATTTGCATTAGCGTGGGAGGAAATGATGTTGGTCGAGTCAGGAGTGAGGAACTGATTCAGAGGTATAAAACAGCCATAGAGTTAGTTAGGAGCAAGGGAGGAATCCCGATCATATGTGGCATTCTTCCAAGAAAGGGAGTGAGAAATGAATGGATATCGAGGGCACTTGGTGTCAATTGCCGGCTGGAAAGATATTGCAAATCAAATGCAATATCTTTCATAGACAACTGGGAACACTTCTATGGAAGAAATTAAATGTATTCTCGTGATGGGGTGCATCTATCGAGAGCTGGGGTTGTTGCTGTTGCGAACTCGCTAGAAGAAGTGGTTAGAGGTGTTTGTTTGGGTTTAAACTGTTAGTAGATAGAGGTATGGGAATTGATTTGGAGGAAGGAGGTAATAAAAGTATGTGTTTGTGGGAGAAAGGAATTGGCAAAACGATCAGGGAAAGAGAAGGTCCGCAAAATAACAATTCACTTAGGGTATATTACACTAACAGTAGAAGTCTAAGAAATAAAATTAACGAATTAAATGCTCTTGTCTGCACAGAAAAATATTATTGCACTTACCGAAACGTGGATGAATGTAGAAAATAGAGAACTATTAGCTGAATATCAAATATATGGATTTAAACTATTTCACACAGATAGATATATTAGACGAGGAGGTGGAGTAGCCATATATGTTAGGGACAATTTGAAATGTAGTCTCAAAGAGGGAATCAAAACAGAGCCACACACAGAAACTATTTGGATTGAATTAAACGAAAAAGCTAATAATATTATAATAGGAGTAATATATAGGCCACCAAATTTAGACAGAATGGAAGCAAAGCATCTATGGGATGAAATATCTAGAGCATCTAGATCTAACAGTATTTATGTCATGGGTGACTTTAATTTTAGCGGAATAAACTGGTTGAACAAAACAGGGAATAGTGAAGCAGAAGACTTTCTAGAATTAATTGACGATTGCTTTCTTACGCAACACATTAAGGAACCAACACGGGAAAATAATATTTTAGATTTAGTGTTAACTAACAGGGAAACGCAAATTAATGACATCGAAATAGGGAGTGAGCTAGGGAGCAGTGATCACAAAGAAATCAGATTTAGCATAGAATGGAATAGACCAGTAGGAGAAAATTCTGCTAAAGTGCCAGATTTTCGAAAAGCTGATTTTAATAGCCTAAGAAATTTTTTGGGTCAAATTGATTGGAAAGGCTTGGGTATGGGGTGTGGGCCGGTCTTGGAGCGAGACATGAACCCAGCGATAGGTGACTTAAATGGGGATTTCGATGTGGATTCAATATATAACTTATTTAAGAATATTCTAAACAAAGCACAGGAACGTAGTATACCATACAAATTGAATAGATCGTATACTAATGACCCAAAGTGGATAACAAAGAATTTGAAGAACCTTATAGGTAAAAAGAGAGCTTGGTACAAAAGGATTAAAAATGGGGAGGTCACTTTAGAACAGGAATTCGTACAACTGGTTAGAAATGTTAAAAAAGAGATAAGGAAAGCAAAAAGAAACTATGAAGTTCGCATAGCAGGGCAAGCAAAGACAAATCCTAAAGGGTTTTTTCAGTTATATCGTACTAAGACTAGGGAAAGGATAGGTCCATTAAAAACTGAGACAGGTCAAATAACAGATAGTGATGAAGAGATGAGTAGTATTTTTAATAAATATTTTGTATCTGTATTTACTAAAGAGGAACTTAACAATATGCCTTCAGCCGAACAAGTCTATGTGGGTGGGGACGAGGACAGGTTGACGAGTTTAGCAGTTACCAGGGAGGATGTTCTTAAACAAATAGTAAAACTCAAACCAAACAAATCCCCAGGGCCGGATGAAGTGTTTGCTAGGGTGCTTAAAGAATGCAAAGAGGAGCTTTGTGACCCACTGTCAACCATATTTAATAAATCAATAGAGTCAGGCAGAGTGCCAGAGTTTTGGAAAGTTGCTAATGTGATACCAGTTTTTAAGAAAGGAGATAGATCACTTGCGTCTAACTATCGACCAATTAGCCTAACGTCTATTGTGGGAAAGTTACTCGAATCTATAATAGCAAATAAAATTCGTCTTCATCTTGAAAAACATAAATCAATAATTGAGTCGCAACATGGTTTTATAAATGGCCGTTCATGTTTAACAAATTTGTTATCTTTTTATTCTAGCATTGTTGAGGCAGTTGATAGTGGTAAGGATTGCGATGTTGTATACCTTGACTTTAGCAAAGCTTTTGATACAGTGCCACATGAAAGACTGATTAAAAAAATAGAGTCTCATGGTATTGGGGGTGCTATATTAAGCTGGATTAGGGCATGGCTATACCAAAGGAAACAGAGAGTTAGTATAAATGGAATCAAGTCAGAGTGGGAAAATGTTGTAAGTGGAGTGCCTCAAGGCTCTGTCCTGGGACCTCTGTTGTTTATAATATATATAAATGATTTAGATTCAGGTTTGAGTAGCAACATTTGCAAATTTGCCGATGATACGAAAATCGGTAGGGAAATTAATTCGGAGGAGGACTCACTATCACTTCAAGTTGATCTAGATAGGGTTTTGAAATGGTCAAAGGATTGGCAGATGCAGTTTAATGCTGATAAATGTAAAGTTCTGAGGTTAGGTAATGATGATAGAGTTACAAGATACGAGCTAGATGGTGTTGTGATTGCGAAGTCGGATTGCGAAAGGGATCTGGGAGTTATGATTAGTAAGAATTTAAAACAAAAGGATCAATGCATAAATGTTCGTAATAAGGCAAATCGGACACTTGGATTTATTAATCGCAGCGTTAGTAACAAGACACCTGGTGTGGTTCTCAAGCTATATCTTGCTCTAGTTAGGCCCCATTTAGATTATGCAGTTCAGTTTTGGTCGCCATATTATAGAATGGATATAAATTCACTTGAACGTGTCCAGCGTAGGATGACTAAGTTAATTCCCCAAATTAGAAATCTTTCATATGAAGAAAGATTAACAAAGCTTAAGTTGCATTCACTGGAAAGGCGAAGAGTTAGGGGTGACATGATAGAGGTTTACAAGTGGATGAATGGACATAACCGGGGGGATATTAATAGGGTATTAAAAGTATCAACACAGGACAGAACACGAAACAATGGATATAAATTGGATAAGTTTAGATTTAGGAAAGACTTGGGTAAATACTGGTTCAGTAACAGGGTTGTTGATTTGTGGAACCAATTGCCGCGTAACATTGTGGAGGTGGGGTCCCTCGATTGTTTCAAGCACGGGTTGGACAAGTATATGAGTGGGATTGGGTGGTTATAGAATAGGAGCTGCCTCGTATGGGCCAATAGGCCTTCTGCAGTTACCTTTGTTCTTATGTTCTTATGTTCTTATCTTGAAACCTTGCAAAATGAAGCTATGCGTCTCATCCTTAGGGCTCTAAAGTCGACGAGAATAGTTAATATGAGAGGCGAGTTAAAATTACCTAGTATAAGTGAGAGAATTGTTACCATTAGCACAGTTTTTGACGTGAAGACATTGAGTAGATCTCGGCAACACATGAAATTTTAAGCTAAACTTTCAAATATGCTAAACTCGCCTGAGGTCTGTAAAAGAAGAGCGAAATCTGATTGTGCATTTTGGTTCTACAAGGTAGCCAGCTTAATCAAAATATTAAATATGTACCCCAACATAATTAATGATTAATCAACCAGGTGATCCATAGAATAACTGGGATCAATCAGTTGGTTATGTAATTGCACCCAAGAAAGATAGTGTAGGCTGTACATTATTACATAAGAACATAAGAACAAAGGTAACTGCAGAAGGCCTATTGGCCCATACGAGGCAGCTCCTATTCTATAACCACCCAATCCCACTCATATACTTGTCCAACCCGCGCTTGAAACAATCGAGGGACACCACCTCCACCACATTACGCGGCAATTGGTTCCACAAATCAACAACCCTGTTACTGAACCAGTATTTACCCAAGTCTTTCCTAAATCTAAACTTATCCAATTTATTCCCATTGTTTCGTGTTCTGTCTTGTGTTGATATTTTTAATACCCTATTAATATCCCCCCTGTTAAGAACTGTTATTAAACCAGTTAGCACTGTGCAGCATTACTGAGAATACTCAGGTTATGGGTAACGATGTGTATATCAGTGTTATACTGACATAAGAACATAAGAACAAAGGTAACTGCAGAAGGCCTATTGGCCCATACGAGGCAGCTCCTATTCTATAACCACCCAATCCCACTCATATACTTGTCCAACCCGTGCTTGAAACAATCGAGGGACCCCACCTCCACAATGTTACGCGGCAATTGGTTCCACAAATCAACAACCCTGTTACTGAACCAGTATTTACCCAAGTCTTTCCTAAATCTAAACTTAAGAACATAAGAACATAAGAACAAAGGTAACTGCAGAAGGCCTGTTGGCCCATACGAGGCAGCTCCTATTTATAACCACCCAATCCCACTCATATACTTGTCCAACCCGTGCTTGAAACAATCGAGGGACCCCACCTCCACAATGTTACGCGGCAATTGGTTCCACAAATCAACAACCCTGTTACTGAACCAGTATTTACCCAAGTCTTTCCTAAATCTAAACTTATCCAATTTATACCCATTGTTTCGTGTTCTGTCCTGTGTTGATACTTTTAATACCCTATTAATATCCCTCCGGTTATGTCCATTCATCCACTTGTAAACCTCTATCATGTCACCCCTAACTCTTCGCCTTTCCAGTGAATGCAACTTAAGCTTTGTTAATCTTTCTTCATATGAAAGATTTCTAATATGGGGAATTAACTTAGTCATCCTACGCTGGACACGTTCAAGTGAATTTATATCCATTCTATAATATGGCGACCAAAACTGAACTGCATAATCTAAATGGGGCCTGACTAGAGCAAGATATAGCTTGAGAACCACACCAGGTGTCTTGTTACTAACGCTGCGATTAATAAATCCAAGTGTCCGATTTGCTTTATTACGAACATTTATGCATTGATCCTTTTGTTTTAAATTCTTACTAATCATAACTCCCAGATCCCTTTCGCAATCCGACTTCGCAATCACAAGACCATCTAGCTCGTATCTTGTAACTCTATCATCATTACCTAACCTCAGAACTTTACATTTATCAGCATTAAACTGCATCTGCCAATCCTTTGACCATTTCAAAACCCTATCTAGATCAACTTGAAGTGATAGTGAGTCCTCCTCCGAATTAATTTCCCTACCGATTTTCGTATCATCGGCAAATTTGCAAATGTTGCTACTCAAACCTGAATCTAAATCATTTATATATATTATAAACAACAGAGGTCCCAGGACAGAGCCTTGAGGCACTCCACTTACAACATTTTCCCACTCTGACTTGATTCCATTTATACTAACTCTCTGTTTCCTTTGGTATAGCCATGCCCTAATCCAGCTTAATATAGCACCCCCAATACCATGAGACTCTATCTTTTTAATCAGTCTTTCATGTGGCACTGTATCAAAAGCTTTGCTAAAGTCAAGGTATACAACATCGCAATCCTTACCACTATCAACTGCCTCAACAATGCTAGAATAAAAAGATAACAAATTTGTTAAACATGAACGGCCATTTATAAAACCATGTTGCGACTCAATTATTAATTTATGTTTTTCAAGATGAAGACGAATTTTATTTGCTATTATAGATTCGAGTAACTTTCCCACAATAGACGTTAGGCTAATTGGTCGATAGTTAGACGCAAGTGATCTATCTCCTTTCTTAAAAACTGGTATCACATTAGCAACTTTCCAAAACTCTGGCACTCTGCCTGACTCTATTGATTTATTAAATATGGTTGACAGTGGGTCACAAAGCTCCTCTTTGCATTCTTTAAGCACCCTGGCAAACACTTCATCCGGCCCTGGGGATTTGTTTGGTTTGAGTTTTACTATTTGTTTAAGAACATCCTCCCTGGTAACTGCTAAACTCGTCAACCTGTCCTCGTCCCCACCCACATAGACTTGTTCGGCTGAAGGCATATTGTTAAGTTCCTCTTTAGTAAATACAGATACAAAATATTTATTAAAAATACTACTCATCTCTTCATCACTATCTGTTATTTGACCTGTCTCAGTTTTTAATGGACCTATCCTTTCCCTAGTCTTAGTACGATATAACTGAAAAAACCCTTTAGGATTTGTCTTTGCTTGCCCTGCTATGCGAACTTCATTGTTTCTTTTTGCTTTCCTTATCTCTTTTTTAACATTTCTAACCAGTTGTACGAATTCCTGTTCTAAAGTGACCTCCCCATTTTTAATCCTTTTGTACCAAGCTCTCTTTTTACCTATAAGGTTCTTCAAATTCTTTGTTATCCACTTTGGGTCATTAGTATACGATCTATTCAATTTGTATGGTATACTACGTTCCTGTGCTTTGTTTAGAATATTCTTAAATAAGTTATATATTGAATCCACATCGAAATCCCCATTTAAGTCACCTATCGCTGGGTTCATGTCTCGCTCCAAGACCGGCCCACACCCCATACCCAAGCCTTTCCAATCAATTTGACCCAAAAAATTTCTTAGGCTATTAAAATCAGCTTTTCGAAAATCTGGCACTTTAACAGAATTTTCTCCTACTGGTCTATTCCATTCTATGCTAAATCTGATTTCTTTGTGATCACTGCTCCCTAGCTCACTCCCTATTTCGATGTCATTAATTTGCGTTTCCCTGTTAGTTAACACTAAATCTAAAATATTATTTTCCCGTGTTGGTTCCTTAATGTGTTGCGTAAGAAAGCAATCGTCAATTAATTCTAGAAAATCTTCTGCTTCCCTATTCCCTGTTTTGTTCAACCAGTTTATTCCGCTAAAATTAAAGTCACCCATGACATAAATACTGTTAGATCTAGATGCTCTAGATATTTCATCCCATAGATGCTTTGCTTCCATTCTGTCTAAATTTGGTGGCCTATATATTACTCCTATTATAATATTTTTAGCTTTTTCGTTTAATTCAATCCAAATAGTTTCTGTGTGTGGCTCTGTTTTGATTCCCTCTTTGAGACTACATTTCAAATTGTCCCTAACATATATGGCTACTCCACCTCCTCGTCTAATATATCTATCTGTGTGAAATAGTTTAAATCCATATATTTGATATTCAGCTAATAGTTCTCTATTTTCTACATTCATCCACGTTTCGGTAAGTGCAATAATATCTATTTTTTCTGTGCAGACAAGAGCATTTAATTCGTTAATTTTATTTCTTAGACTTCTACTGTTAGTGTAATATACCCTAAGTGAATTGTTATTTTGCGGACCTTCTCTTTCCCTGATCGTTTTGCCAATTCCTTTCTCCCACAAACACATACTTTTATTACCTCCTTCCTCCAAATCAATTCCCATACCTCTATCTACTAACAGTTTAAACCCAAACAAACACCTCTAACCACTTCTTCTAGCGAGTTCGCAACAGCAACAACCCCAGCTCTCGATAGATGCACCCCATCACGAGCATACATTTCATTTCTTCCATAGAAGTGTTCCCAGTTGTCTATGAAAGATATTGCATTTGATTTGCAATATCTTTCCAGCCGGCAATTGACACCAAGTGCCCTCGATATCCATTCATTTCCCACTCCCTTTCTTGGAAGAATGCCACATAGAGGTGGCATTCAACCTCTCACATAGAATGTGAGAGGTTGTGTTAACCGGAGCTCCTGAGTGTTGTTATAGCAATATGGAAGTTGTAGTGAAGGACCTGGTGACTCTAGTGGGAGCCCTGAGGACAGAGTTGGACTCTCTGCGGGAGGAGGTGCGTCAGCTTAAAAAACTACGAGAAGTAACGAAGGAGGAGACCAGCAGTAAAGGGACCTCGTCTTGGAGAGTTGCGAAAGACAGGGGCCTTAAGAAGACTTTGATAAAGCCGCCTTCAAACGCCATAGCAACTTCAAATTCATTTGACGTTTTGGAGGACGAGTGCTGTGGAGAGACTGTGGATCGCGCAAAAGGGAAAGCAACGAAGAGAAAGGAAGCGCAGGCCCCTCAGAAAGTAAAGGAAGTACCTAAGCAAACATTAGTTGTGGGAGATTCCCAGATAAGGTATTTGGATAGAACGTTTTGTGCTAGAGATAGGGGGAACAGGTTAAGGGTTTGCTATCCCGGAGCTGGCATTGGTGATATTATAAACAACATGAATGATATTATGGCTGGTAATGGGAACAATCCCATTATTTGCATTAGCGTGGGAGGAAATGATGTTGGTCGAGTCAGGAGTGAGGAACTGATTCAGAGGTATAAAACAGCCATAGAGTTAGTTAGGAGCAAGGGAGGAATCCCGATCATATGTGGCATTCTTCCAAGAAAGGGAGTGGGAAATGAATGGATATCGAGGGCACTTGGTGTCAATTGCCGGCTGGAAAGATATTGCAAATCAAATGCAATATCTTTCATAGACAACTGGGAACACTTCTATGGAAGAAATGAAATGTATGCTCGTGATGGGGTGCATCTATCGAGAGCTGGGGTTGTTGCTGTTGCGAACTCGCTAGAAGAAGTGGTTAGAGGTGTTTGTTTGGGTTTAAACTGTTAGTAGTTAGAGGTATGGGAATTGATTTGGAGGAAGGAGGTAATAAAAGTATGTGTTTGTGGGAGAAAGGAATTGGCAAAACGATCAGGGAAAGAGAAGGTCCGCAAAATAACAATTCACTTAGGGTATATTACACTAACAGTAGAAGTCTAAGAAATAAAATTAACGAATTAAATGCTCTTGTCTGCACAGAAAAAATAGATATTATTGCACTTACCGAAACGTGGATGAATGTAGAAAATAGAGAACTATTAGCTGAATATCAAATATATGGATTTAAACTATTTCACACAGATAGATATATTAGACGAGGAGGTGGAGTAGCCATATATGTTAGGGACAATTTGAAATGTAGTCTCAAAGAGGGAATCAAAACAGAGCCACACACAGAAACTATTTGGATTGAATTAAACGAAAAAGCTAATAATATTATAATAGGAGTAATATATAGGCCACCAAATTTAGACAGAATGGAAGCAAAGCATCTATGGGATGAAATATCTAGAGCATCTAGATCTAACAGTATTTATGTCATGGGTGACTTTAATTTTAGCGGAATAAACTGGTTGAACAAAACAGGGAATAGTGAAGCAGAAGATTTTCTAGAATTAATTGACGATTGCTTTCTTACGCAACACATTAAGGAACCAACACGGGAAAATAATATTTTAGATTTAGTGTTAACTAACAGGGAAACGCAAATTAATGACATCGAAATAGGGAGTGAGCTAGGGAGCAGTGATCACAAAGAAATCAGATTTAGCATAGAATGGAATAGACCAGTAGGAGAAAATTCTGTTAAAGTGCCAGATTTTCGAAAAGCTGATTTTAATAGCCTAAGAAATTTTTTGGGTCAAATTGATTGGAATGGCTTGGGTATGGGGTGTGGGCCGGTCTTGGAGCGAGACATGAACCCAGCGATAGGTGACTTAAATGGGGATTTCGATGTGGATTCAATATATAACTTATTTAAGAATATTCTAAACAAAGCACAGGAACGTAGTATACCATACAAATTGAATAGATCGTATACTAATGACCCAAAGTGGATAACAAAGAATTTGAAGAACCTTATAGGTAAAAAGAGAGCTTGGTACAAAAGGATTAAAAATGGGGAGGTCACTTTAGAACAGGAATTCGTACAACTGGTTAGAAATGTTAAAAAAGAGATAAGGAAAGCAAAAAGAAACTATGAAGTTCGCATAGCAGGGCAAGCAAAGACAAATCCTAAAGGGTTTTTTCAGTTATATCGTACTAAGACTAGGGAAAGGATAGGTCCATTAAAAACTGAGACAGGTCAAATAACAGATAGTGATGAAGAGATGAGTAGTATTTTTAATAAATATTTTGTATCTGTATTTACTAAAGAGGAACTTAACAATATGCCTTCAGCCGAACAAGTCTATGTGGGTGGGGACGAGGACAGGTTGACGAGTTTAGCAGTTACCAGGGAGGATGTTCTTAAACAAATAGTAAAACTCAAACCAAACAAATCCCCAGGGCCGGATGAAGTGTTTGCTAGGGTGCTTAAAGAATGCAAAGAGGAGCTTTGTGACCCACTGTCAACCATATTTAATAAATCAATAGAGTCAGGCAGAGTGCCAGAGTTTTGGAAAGTTGCTAATGTGATACCAGTTTTTAAGAAAGGAGATAGATCACTTGCGTCTAACTATCGACCAATTAGCCTAACGTCTATTGTGGGAAAGTTACTCGAATCTATAATAGCAAATAAAATTCGTCTTCATCTTGAAAAACATAAATTAATAATTGAGTCGCAACATGGTTTTATAAATGGCCGTTCATGTTTAACAAATTTGTTATCTTTTTATTCTAGCATTGTTGAGGCAGTTGATAGTGGTAAGGATTGCGATGTTGTATACCTTGACTTTAGCAAAGCTTTTGATACAGTGCCACATGAAAGACTGATTAAAAAAATAGAGTCTCATGGTATTGGGGGTGCTATATTAAGCTGGATTAGGGCATGGCTATACCAAAGGAAACAGAGAGTTAGTATAAATGGAATCAAGTCAGAGTGGGAAAATGTTGTAAGTGGAGTGCCTCAAGGCTCTGTCCTGGGACCTCTGTTGTTTATAATATATATAAATGATTTAGATTCAGGTTTGAGTAGCAACATTTGCAAATTTGCCGATGATACGAAAATCGGTAGGGAAATTAATTCGGAGGAGGACTCACTATCACTTCAAGTTGATCTAGATAGGGTTTTGAAATGGTCAAAGGATTGGCAGATGCAGTTTAATGCTGATAAATGTAAAGTTCTGAGGTTAGGTAATGATGATAGAGTTACAAGATACGAGCTAGATGGTGTTGTGATTGCGAAGTCGGATTGCGAAAGGGATCTGGGAGTTATGATTAGTAAGAATTTAAAACAAAAGGATCAATGCATAAATGTTCGTAATAAGGCAAATCGGACACTTGGATTTATTAATCGCAGCGTTAGTAACAAGACACCTGGTGTGGTTCTCAAGCTATATCTTGCTCTAGTTAGGCCCCATTTAGATTATGCAGTTCAGTTTTGGTCGCCATATTATAGAATGGATATAAATTCACTTGAACGTGTCCAGCGTAGGATGACTAAGTTAATTCCCCAAATTAGAAATCTTTCATATGAAGAAAGATTAACAAAGCTTAAGTTGCATTCACTGGAAAGGCGAAGAGTTAGGGGTGACATGATAGAGGTTTACAAGTGGATGAATGGACATAACCGGGGGGATATTAATAGGGTATTAAAAGTATCAACACAGGACAGAACACGAAACAATGGATATAAATTGGATAAGTTTAGATTTAGGAAAGACTTGGGTAAATACTGGTTCAGTAACAGGGTTGTTGATTTGTGGAACCAATTGCCGCGTAACATTGTGGAGGTGGGGTCCCTCGATTGTTTCAAGCACGGGTTGGACAAGTATATGAGTGGGATTGGGTGGTTATAGAATAGGAGCTGCCTCGTATGGGCCAATAGGCCTTCTGCAGTTACCTTTGTTCTTATGTTCTTATATGATCGGGATTCCTCCCTTGCTCCTAACTAACTCTATGGCTGTTTTATACCTCTGAATCAGTTCCTCACTCCTGACTCGACCAACATAAAGTAAAGGAAGTACCTAAGCAAACATTAGTTGTGGGAGATTCCCAGACAAGGTATTTGGATAGAGCGTTTTGTGCTAGAGATAGGGGGAACAGGTTAAGGGTTTGCTATCCCGGAGCTGGCATTGGTGATATTATAAACAACATGAATGATATTATGGCTGGTAATGGGAACAATCCCATTATTTGCATTAGCGTGGGAGGAAATGATGTTGGTCGAGTTAGGAGTGAGGAACTGATTCAGAGGTATAAAACAGCCATAGAATTAGTTAGGAGCAAGGGAGGAATTCCGATCATATGTGGCATTCTTCCAAGAAAGGGAGTGGGAAATGAATGGATATCGAGGGCACTTGGTGTCAATTGCCGGCTGGAAAGATATTGCAAATCAAATGCAATATCTTTCATAGACAACTGGGAACACTTCTATGGAAAAAATGAAATGTATGCTCGTGATGGGGTGCATCTATCGAGAGCTGGGGTTGTTGCTGTTGCGAACTCGTTGGAAGAAGTGGTTAGAGGTGTTTGTTTGGGTTTAAACTGTTAGTAGATAGAGGTATGGGAATTGATTTGGAGGAAGGAGGTAATAAAAGTATGTGTTTGTGGGAGAAAGGAATTGGCAAAACGATCAGGGAAAGAGAAGGTCCGCAAAATAACAATTCACTTAGGGTATATTACACTAACAGTAGAAGTCTAAGAAATAAAATTAACGAATTAAATGCTCTTGTCTGCACAGAAAAAATAGATATTATTGCACTTACCGAAACGTGGATGAATGTAGAAAATAGAGAACTATTAGCTGAATATCAAATATATGGATTTAAACTATTTCACTCAGATAGATATATTAGACGAGGAGGTGGAGTAGCCATATATGTTAGGGACAATTTGAAATGTAGTCTCAAAGAGGGAATCAAAACAGAGCCACACACAGAAACTATTTGGATAGAATTAAACGAAAAAGCAAATAAAATTATAATAGGAGTAATATATAGGCCACCAAATTTAGACAGAATGGAAGCAAAGCACCTATGGGATGAAATATCTAGAGCATCTAGATCTAACAGTATTTATGTCATGGGTGACTTTAATTTTAGCGGAATAAACTGGTTGAACAAAACAGGGAATAGTGAAGCAGAAGATTTTCTAGAATTAATTGACGATTGCTTTCTTACGCAACACATTAAGGAACCAACACGGGAAAATAATATTTTAGATTTAGTGTTAACTAACAGGGAAACGCAAATTAATGACATCGAAATAGGGAGTGAGCTAGGGAGCAGTGATCACAAAGAAATCAGATTTAGCATAGAATGGAATAGACCAGTAGGAGAAAATTCTGTTAAAGTGCCAGATTTTCGAAAAGCTGATTTTAATAGCCTAAGAAATTTTTTGGGTCAAATTGATTGGAAAGTCTTGGGTATGGGGTGTGGGCCGGTCTTGGAGCGAGACATGAACCCAGCGATAGGTGACTTAAATGGGGATTTCGATGTGGATTCAATATATAACTTATTTAAGAATATTCTAAACAAAGCACAGGAACGTAGTATACCATACAAATTGAATAGATCGATTACTAATGACCCAAAGTGGATAACAAAGAATTTGAAGAACCTTATAGGTAAAAAGAGAGCTTGGTACAAAAGGATTAAAAATGGGGAGGTCACTTTAGAACAGGAATTCGTACAACTGGTTAGAAATGTTAAAAAAGAGATAAGGAAAGCAAAAAGAAACTATGAAGTTCGCATAGCAGGGCAAGCAAAGACAAATCCTAAAGGGTTTTTTCAGTTATATCGTACTAAGACTAGGGAAAGGATAGGTCCATTAAAAACTGAGACAGGTCAAATAACAGATAGTGATGAAGAGATGAGTAGTATTTTTAATAAATATTTTGTATCTGTATTTACTAAAGAGGAACTTAACAATATGCCTTCAGCCGAACAAGTCTATGTGGGTGGGGACGAGGACAGGTTGACGAGTTTAGCAGTTACCAGGGAGGATGTTCTTAAACAAATAGTAAAACTCAAACCAAACAAATCCCCAGGGCCGGATGAAGTGTTTGCCAGGGTGCTTAAAGAATGCAAAGAGGAGCTTTGTGACCCACTGTCAACCATATTTAATAAATCAATAGAGTCAGGCAGAGTGCCAGAGTTTTGGAAAGTTGCTAATGTGATACCAGTTTTTAAGAATGGAGATAGATCACTTGCGTCTAACTATCGACCAATTAGCCTAACGTCTATTGTGGGAAAGTTACTCGAATCCATAATAGCAAATAAAATTCGTCTTCATCTTGAAAAACATAAATTAATAATTGAGTCGCAACATGGTTTTATAAATGGCCGTTCATGTTTAACAAATTTGTTATCCTTTTATTCTAGCATTGTTGAGGCAGTTGATAGTGGTAAGGATTGCGATGTTGTATACCTTGACTTTAGCAAAGCTTTTGATACAGTGCCACATGAAAGACTGATTAAAAAGATAGAGTCTCATGGTATTGGGGGTGCTATATTAAGCTGGATTAGGGCATGGCTATACCAAAGGAAACAGAGAGTTAGTATAAATGGAATCAAGTCAGAGTGGGAAAATGTTGTAAGTGGGGTGCCTCAGGGCTCTGTCCTGGGACCTCTGTTGTTTATAATATATATAAATGATTTAGATTCAGGTTTGAGTAGCAACATTTGCAAATTTGCCGATGATACGAAAATCGGTAGGGAAATTAATTCGGAGGAGGACTCACTATCACTTCAAGTTGATCTAGATAGGGTTTTGAAATGGTCAAAGGATTGGCAGATGCAGTTTAATGCTGATAAATGTAAAGTTCTGAGGTTAGGTAATGATGATAGAGTTACAAGATACGAGCTAGATGGTGTTGTGATTGCGAAGTCGGATTGCGAAAGGGATCTGGGAGTTATGATTAGTAAGAATTTAAAACAAAAGGATCAATGCATAAATGTTCGTAATAAGGCAAATCGGACACTTGGATTTATTAATCGCAGCGTTAGTAACAAGACACCTGGTGTGGTTCTCAAGCTATATCTTGCTCTAGTTAGGCCCCATTTAGATTATGCAGTTCAGTTTTGGTCGCCATATTATAGAATGGATATAAATTCACTTGAACGTGTCCAGCGTAGGATGACTAAGTTAATTCCCCAAATTAGAAATCTTTCATATGAAGAAAGATTAACAAAGCTTAAGTTGCATTCACTGGAAAGGCGAAGAGTTAGGGGTGACATGATAGAGGTTTACAAGTGGATGAATGGACATAACCGGGGGGATATTAATAGGGTATTAAAAGTATCAACACAGGACAGAACACGAAACAATGGGTATAAATTGGATAAGTTTAGATTTAGGAAAGACTTGGGTAAATACTGGTTCAGTAACAGGGTTGTTGATTTGTGGAACCAATTGCCGCGTAACATTGTGGAGGTGGGGTCCCTCGATTGTTTCAAGCACGGGTTGGACAAGTATATGAGTGGGATTGGGTGGTTATAGAATAGGAGCTGCCTCGTATGGGCCAACAGGCCTTCTGCAGTTGCCTTTATTCTTATGTTCTTATGTTCTTATGTAACATCATTTCCTCCCACGCTAATGCAAATAATGGGATTGTTCCCATTACCAGCCATAATATCATTCATGTTGTTTATAATATCACCAATGCCAGCTCCGGGATAGCAAACCCTTAACCTGTTCCCCCTATCTCTAGCACAAAACGTTCTATCCAAATACCTTATCTGGGAATCTCCCACAACTAATGTTTGCTTAGGTACTTCCTTTACTTTCTGAGGGGCCTGCGCTTCCTTTCTCTTCGTTGCTTTCCCTTTTGCGCGATCCACAGTCTCTCCACAGCACTCGTCCTCCAAAACGTCAAATGAATTTGAAGTTGCTATGGCGTTTGAAGGCGGCTTTATCAAAGTCTTCTTAAGGCCCCTGTCTTTCGCAACTCTCCAAGACGAGGTCCCTTTACTGCTGGTCTCCTCCTTCGTTACTTCTCGTTGTTTTTTAAGCTGACGCACCTCCTCCCGCAGAGAGTCCAACTCTGTCCTCAGGGCTCCCACTAGAGTCACCAGGTCCTTCACTACAACTTCCATATTGCTATGATTAGTAAGAATTAGTAACTTATCCAATTTATATCCATTGTTTCGTGTTCTGTCCTGTGTTGATACTTTTAATACCCTATTAATATCCCCCCGGTTATGTCCATTCATCCACTTGTAAACCTCTATCATGTCACCCCTAACTCTTCGCCTTTCCAGTGAATGCAACTTAAGCTTTGTTAATCTTTCTTCATATGAAAGATTTCTAATTTGGGGAATTAACTTTGTCATCCTACGCTGGACACGTTCAAGTGAATTTATATCCATTCTATAATATGGCGACCAAAACTGAACTGCATAATCTAAATGGGGCCTAACTAGAGCAAGATATAGCTTGAGAACCACACCAGGTGTCTTGTTACTAACGCTGCGATTAATAAA
>NC_091223.1:7343500-7381553 GCF_040958095.1 Procambarus clarkii
TCTCTCAGATTTTGATATATTATACTTTAATTGACCTTTTAAAACGTGGGAATGAAGGCGTTTTTTTAAATATGAGAAATAATTATTTGAGATTATCAGGTTAGCTTTGATTGCCAGGCGGTCTTCAAAAAAACTTTCACATTGAACTTGAGAAAATATAGAATGTGGCAACGTTTAAAATTAGACTATTTGCATGTAAATTTCCGAAATAAAAGAATTCTTTGACAACACTTTGTTAATATAAAATATTACCATGAATAAAAAGTTACCTGTCGATTCGGCCTGTGCAAATCATCATTCGTGGGAAAGGCTTAAAACTCTGTTGTAAATTAATCCAATTTTCTTTCCTTAATGAGTCAATTATGAGTATATAATGGTTCATGGAATTCTGAGTTCAACAGCCTGCCCTCACTATGTGTCCGGTCTGTGTACATGTACCGTACATGTGTCCACTTTATGTGTTTGTACCGTACATATGTGTCCACTTTGTGTCTGTTCCGAACTTATGTGTCCAGGTCGGGTGTGGTCGTTATAACCAGGTCAGGTGTGGTTGTTATAACCAGGTCGGGTGTGGTCTTAATAACCAGGTCGGGTGTGGTCCTAATAGCAAGGTCAGGTGTGGTCGTTATAGAGCAGGACTCTACAGTGCACCTCGCGTGTGGTCTCTAAAATCTCACTTATATTTTCGCTGTTTTGCTTTCTCTTCCTTCTTAGCCAGTGTGTGGTGCTCTGTGGTGCTCTGTGGTGCTCTGTGGGGCTCTGTGGTGCTCTGTGGTGCTCTGTGGGGCTCTGTGGTGCTCTGTAGGGCTCTGTGGTGCTCTGTGGTGCTCTGTAGGGCTCTGTGGGGCTCTGTGGTGCTCTGTGGGCTCTGTGGGGCTCTGTGGTGCTCTGTGGGGCTCTGTGGTGCTCTGTGGGGCTCTGTGGTGCTGTGTGGTGCTCTGTGGTGCTCTGTGGGCTCTGTGGTGCTCTGTGGGGCTCTGTGGGGCTCTGGTGTATTCAGTGGTGCTCTGTTGTGTTCCCTAGTGCTCTGTTGTGTTGCCTGATGCTCTGTTGTGTTGCCTGATTCCCTGTTGTGTTCCCTGATGTTCAGGTGTGCCTGAGCCTGATGCTCTGTTGTGTTGCCTGATGTTCTGTTTTGTTTCCTGGTGCTCTGTTGTGTTGCCTGATGCTCTGTTGTGTTCCCTGTTGCTCTGTTGTGTTTCCTGGTGTTCTTTTGAGTTTCCTGTTGCACTGTTGTGTTCCCTGGTGCTCTGTTGTGTTCCCTGGAGCTCTGTTGTGTTGCCTGATGCTCTGTTGTGTTCCCTGGAGCTCTGTTGTTTTCCTCGGTGTTCTGTTGTGTTTTCTGGTGCTCTGTTGTGTTCCTCGGTGCTCTGCTGTGTTCCCTGGAGCTCTATTGTGTTTCCTGGTGCTCTGGTGTGTTGCCTAATGCTCTATTGTCTTCCCTGTTGCTCTGTTGTGTTCCCTGGTGTTCTGTTGTGTTTCCTGTTGCTCTGTTGCGTTGCCTGATGCTCTGTTGTGTTGCTCTGTTGTGTTCCCTGGTGCTCTGTTGTGTTGCCTGATGCTCTGTTGCGTTCCCTGGTGCTATGTTGTGTTGCCTGGTGGTCTGTTGTGTTGCCTGATGCTCTGTTGTGTTGCCTGGTGCTCTGTTGTGTTCCTCGGTGCTCTGTTGTGTTTTCTGGTGCTCTGTTGTGTTTCCTGATGCTCTATTGTGTTTCCTGGAGCTCTGTTGTGTTGCCTGATGCTCTGTTGTGTTCCCTGTTGCTTTGTTTTGTTCCCTGTTGCTTTGTTGTGTTCCCTGTTGCTTTGTTGTGTTCCCTGGTGTTCTGTTGTGTTTTCTGGTGCTCTGTTGTGTTCCTCGGTGCTTTGCTGTATTTCCTGGAGCTCTATTGTGTTTCTTGGTGCTCTGTTGTGTTGCCTGATGCTCTGTTGTGTTCCCTGTTGTTCTGTTGTGTTCCTTGATGCTCTATTGTGTTCCGTGTGTTATGTTGTTCTGTTTGCAGGGATGCTCTGTTAAGTTATGTTGTGCTCTTTTGTGTTTTGTTTTCTTCTGTTTTGCTCTGTTGTGCTCCGATGTTCTCTGTTATATTATCTTTTCTCTGCTGTTCTGTTCGCTGTCGTGCTCTGTTGTGTTCTGTTTGCTCTGTTGAACTCCTTTGTTTCTCTGAGTAGCTCCGTGGTGCTCTATTGCGCTATGTTGTGCTATCTGGTGCTTTGATGTACTCTGCTGTGCGTTGTTGTGCTCTATTGTGCGATGGTGCGCTCTATTGTGCGATGGTGTGCTCTATTGTGCGACGGTGCGCTCTATTGTGCGATGGTGTGCTCTATTGTGCGACGGTGTGCTCTATTGTGCGATGGTGTGCTCTATTGTGCGATGGTGCGCTCTATTGTGCGATGGTGTGCTCTATTGTGCGACGGTGCGCTCTATTGTGCGATGGTGTGCTCTATTGTGCGACGGTGTGCTCTATTGTGCGATGGTGTGCTCTATTGTGCGATGGTGTGCTCTATTGTGCGATGGTGTGCTCTATTGTGCGACGGTGTGCTCTATTGTGCGATGGTGTGCTCTATTGTGCTATGGTGTGCTCTATTGTGCGATGGTGTGCTCTATTGTGCGATGGTGCGCTCTATTGTGCGATGGTGCGCTCTATTGTGCGATGGTGTGCTCTATTGTGCGACGGTGTGCTCTATTGTGCGATGGTGTGCTCTATTGTGCGACGGTGTGCTCTATTGTGCGATGGTGTGCTCTATTGTGCGACGGTGTGCTCTATTGTGCGACGGTGTGCTCTATTGTGCGATAGTGTGCTCTATTGTGCGATGGTGTGCTCTATTGTGTGATGGTGTGCTCTATTGTGCGATGGTGTGCTCTATTGTGCGACGGTGTGCTCTATTGTGCGATGGTGTGCTCTATTGTGCGATGGTGTGCTCTATTGTGCGATGGTGTGCTCTATTGTGCGATGGTGCGCTCTATTGTGCGATGGTGCGCTCTATTGTGCGATGGTGTGCTCTATTGTGCGATGATGTGCTCTATTGTGCGATGGTGCGCTCTATTGTGCGATGGTGCGCTCTATTGTGCGATGGTGTGCTCTATTGTGCGATGGTGCGCTCTATTGTGCGATGGTGTGCTCTATTGTGCGATGGTGTGCTCTATTGTGCGATGGTGTGCTCTATTGTGCGATGGTGCGCTCTATTGTGCGATGGTGCGCTCTATTGTGCGATGGTGCGCTCTATTGTGCGATGGTGCGCTCTATTGTGCGATGGTGCGCTCTATTGTGCGATGGTGCGCTCTATTGTGCGATGGTGTGCTCTATTGTGCGACGGTGTGCTCTATTGTGCGATGGTGTGCTCTATTGTGCGATAGTGTGCTCTATTGTGCGATAGTGTGCTCTATTGTGCGATGGTGTGCTCTATTGTGCGATGGTGTGCTCTATTGTGCGACGGTGTGCTCTATTGTGCGATGGTGTGCTCTATTGTGCGATGGTGTGCTCTATTGTGCGATGGTGTGCTCTATTGTGCGACGGTGTGCTCTATTGTGCGACGGTGTGCTCAATTGTGCGATGGTGTGCTCTATTGTGCGACGGTGTGCTCTATTGTGCGACGGTGTGCTCTATTGTGCGACGGTGTGCTCTATTGTGCGATGGTGTGCTCTATTGTGCGATAGTGTGCTCTATTGTGCGATAGTGTGCTCTATTGTGCGATGGTGTGCTCTATTGTGCGATGGTGTGCTCTATTGTGCGACGGTGTGCGCTATTGTGCGATGGTGTGCTCTATTGTGCGATGGTGTGCTCTATTGTGCGTTGCTGTACATTGTTGTTCTCTACTGTGCGTTGGTGCACTCTTTTATACGTTGCTGTGCTCTTTTGTACTATATTGTGTGCTGTTTCACTCTGCTGTGGTCTGCTGTGCTCTGCTGTGGTCTGCTGTGCTCTGCTGTGCTCTGCTGTGGTCTGCTGTGCTCTGCTGTGGTCTGCTGTGGTCTGCTGTGCTCTGCTGTGCTCTGCTGTGGTCTGCTGTGCTCTGCTGTGGTCTGCTGTGGTCTGCTGTGCTCTGCTGTGGTCTGCTGTGGTCTGCTGTGCTCTGCTGTGCTCTGCTGTGGTCTGCTGTGCACTGCTGTGCTCTGCTGTGGTCTGCTGTGCTCTGCTGTGGTCTGCTGTGCTCTGCTGTGCTCTGCTGTGGTCTGCTGTGCTCTGCTGTGGTCTGCTGTGTAAATCCTCACTGCACTGGGCACCGACGCTGCGCCGGAAAAAATTACTTGTGCTCCACATAATTCACTCACAATTTTTATTACATTTTCCCTGAGACTCAGGCGGATTTCACCTCATATTTTTAATGCATACCAAATATTATGTACCGAATGGCAACTGCTGCCTGCTGGACTCATGGCAACTGCTGCCTGCTGGACTCATGGCAACTGCTGCCTGCTGGACTCATGGCAACTCCTGCCTGCTGGGCTTAAGGCAACTCCTTCCTGCTGGACTCAGGGCAACTGCTGCCTGCTGGACTCATGACAACTCCTGCCTACTGGACTCATGGTAACTGCTGCTTGCTGGACTCATGGCAACTGCTGCCTGCTGGACTCAAGGCAACTGCTGCCTGCTGGACTCATGGTAACTCCTGCCTGCTGGACTCATGGCAACTGCTGCCTGCTGGGCTAAAGGCAACTGCTGCCTGCTGGACTCATGGCAACTCCTTCCTGCTGGATTCAAGGCAACTCCTGGCTGCTGGACTCATGGCAACTCCTGCCTGCTGGATTCAAGGCAACTCCTGGCTGCTGGACTCATGGCAACTCCTGCCTGCTGGATTCAAGGCAACTCCTGCCAGCTGGACTCATGGCAACTCCTGCCTGCTGGACTCATGGCAACTCCTGCCTACTGGACTCATGGCAACTCCTTCCTGCTGGACTCAAGGCAACTTCTGCCTGCTGGATTCAAGGCAACTCCTGCCTACTGGACTCATGGCAACTCGTGCCTGCTGGGCTCAAGGCAACTCCTGCCAGCTGGACTTATGGCAACTCCTAGCTGCTGGACTCATGGCAACTCCTGCCTGCTGGACTTGTGGCAACTCCTGCCTGCTGGACTCATGGCAACTCCTGCCTGCTGGACTCATGGTAACTCCTGCCTGCTGGACTCATGGCAACTTCTGCCAGCTGGACTCATGGCAACTCGTGGCTGCTGGGCTCAAGGCAACTGCTGCCTGCTGGACTCATGGTAACTCCTGCCTGCTGGACTCATGGCAACTTCTGCCAGCTGGACTCATGGCAACTCGTGGCTGCTGAGCTCAAGGCAACTGCTGCCTGCTGGACTCATGGTAACTCCTGGCTGCTGGACTCATGGTAACTCCTGGCTGCTGGACTCATGGTAACTCCTTCCTGCTGCACTCAAGGTAACTCCTGGCTGCTGGACTCATGGTAACTCCTGGCTGCTGGACTCATGGTAACTCCTGGCTGCTGGACTCATGGTAACTCCTGGCTGCTGGACTCATGGTAACTCCTGGCTGCTGGACTCATGGTAACTCCTGGCTGCTGGACTCATGGTAACTCCTGGCTGCTGGACTCATGGTAACTCCTTCCTGCTGCACTCAAGGCAACTCCTGCCTGCTGGGGCAACTCCTGCCTGCTGAACTCATGGCAACTTCTGCCTGCTGGACTTACGGCAACTCTTGATTGATGGACTTTTCTACAATGCTCATTGCACCACTTGCCTGCTGGACTTATTGCAACAGTATTCCTTGAGCCTCTTGCTTAGTGTTCTCACGGGATCTTCTAGCAGCTAAGTTCATCTCAACTCTTTGCCATCATATTCGTTGCCACTATGACCCACAGTATCATGGCAACTCTTCGCCACTAACCCATGCCATCCCTGGCATGACCCAGACAACACATATTTAATACTTATGTTTGAGCTCTTATGAACACTAGACTGAAATTATAATGTTGATTAGGACATTGTGATGAGATGGCGCGGTGATGAGTTTTGGTAATGTGCGTGTAATCTGGGATGGTTCGTGCAGTCTGGGATAGGAGGATGGTTCGTGCAGTCTGGGATGGGAGGATGGTTCGTGCAGTCTGGGATGGGAGGATGGTTCGTGTAGTCTGGGATGGGAGGATGGTTTGTGTAGTCTGGGATGGGAGGATGGTTCGTGTAGTCTGGGATAGGAGGATGGTTTGTGTAGTCTGGGATGGGAGGATGGTTCGTGTAGTCTGGGATAGGAGGATGGTTTGTTTAGTCTGGGATGGGAGGATGGTTCGTGTAGTTTGGGATGGAAGGATGGTTCGTGTAGTCTGGGATGGAAGGATGGTTCGTGTAGTCTGGGATGGGAGGATGGTTCGTGTAGTCTGGGATAGGAGGATGGTTCGTGCAGTCTTGTCTGGGATGGGAGGATGGTTCGTGTAGTCTGGGATGGGAGGATGGTTCGTGTAGTCTGGGATAGGAGGATGGTTCGTGCAGTCTTGTCTGGGATGGGAGGATGGTTCGTGTAGTCTGGGATAGGAGGATGGTTCGTGCAGTCTTGTCTGGGATGGGAGGATGGTTCGTGTAGTCTGGGATGGAAGGATGGTTCGTGTAGTCTGGGATGGAAGGATGGTTCGTGTAGTCTGGGATGGAAGGATGGTTCGTGTAGTCTGGGATGGGAGGATGGTTCGTGTAGTCTGGGATGGGAGGTTGGTTCGTGCAGTCTGGGATGGGAGGATGGTTCGTGTAGTCTGGGATGGAAGGATGGTTCGTGTAGTCTGGGATGGAAGGATGGTTCGTGTAGTCTGGGATGGGAGGATGGTTCGTGTAGTCTGGGATGGGAGGATGGTTCGTGCAGTCTGGGATGGGAGGATGGTTCGTGTAGTCTGGGATGGGAGGATGGTTCGTGTAGTCTGGGATGGAAGGATGGTTCGTGTAGTCTGGGATGGAAGGATGGTTCGTGTAGTCTGGGATGGGAGGATGGTTCGTGTAGTCTGGGATGGGAGGATGGTTCGTGCAGTCTGGGATGGGAGGATGGTTCGTGTAGTCTTGGATGGGAGGATGGTTCGTGTAGTCTGGGATGGAAGGATGGTTCGTGTAGTCTGGGATGGGAGGATGGTTCGTGTAGTCTGGGATGGAAGGATGGTTCGTGTACTCTGGGATGGGAGGATGGTTCGTGTACTCTGGGATGGGAGGATGGTTCGTGTAGTCTAGGATGGGAGGATGGTTCGTGTAGTCTGGGATGGGAGGATGGTTCGTGTACTCTGGGATGGGAGGATGGTTCGTGTAGTCTGGGATGGGAGGATGGTTCGTGCAGTCTTTGATGGGAGGATGGTTCGTGTAGTCTGGGATGGAAGGATGGTTCGTGTAGTCTGAGATGGAAGGATGGTTCGTGCAGTCTGGGATGGAAGGATGGTTCGTGTAGTCTGGGATGGGAGGATGGTTCGTGTAGTCTGGGATGGGAGGATGGTTCGTGTAGTCTGGGATGGGAGGATGGTTCGTGTACTCTGGGATGGGAGGATGGTTCGTGTAATGTTTCACAACACTTTATGCTGGAACACTGACAAGTGACCAAGTATGGAGCCGTCTCCACTACATCAGTGCTTTCAAAATCCCCGTTCATTTAGTACTCTAACGATTACAAAAATATGTCTTGTTTCTCTCTGGAAAATTCTGTTAATTAGTATCCACTTGTGTACCCTTGTTCGTGTACCAACATTTCCAAATAGTCTGTTACTGTTTGCCATGTTTTTTCCGTAAATAATTTGTATGTCGTGATCATTTCTACCCTCTTTCTTCTCTCTTCAAGAGACGTAAGATTTATTTCCATTATCCTTTCCTTGTAACTCATAACTCTAAGCTCTGGGGACCAATCTGATGTTATGACTCTCGTTTTATCAAGGCTTCATTTTGTGTTTTTAAGATATTTGGTTTCAAGAATTGTATCTGACACACCAGTGTTGAGCGGTGTGTCAGATACAATTCTGACACAAGGAAGAAGCTAACACAAGATAGAATTAAACAAATAGAGGATGGAGCCGAGATTTGGGAAGAAAATCAGGTAAGCCTTTGCTGCGGCAGCAACGGCTTCAGAAGGAAAGAAAATAAGCGAGAAAACAGTGTTAGAAGCTGTACAAACTACCCAAGTCATGAAGTGTACGAGGCAATAGTTGGAGAAGGAGAGATCTGTAGTAATGTACAATCTACCAGAGCCTGGGAGGCACACAGGGCAAATATGAAGATAAAACGGAACGAAATACGTTAAACTCTACAAAAATTCAGGCTGGAGATGCAACATGGGTAATGCATCATTTTTGCAGACTAGGTTTGTTTCAGAGAGGAAGAAATCGACCATTGAAAATCATTTTATGAACAGCAACTTAGTAAAGTATACTATGGCAGAGGAGAGTTATTTAAGTAGTGAGTAAAAGTGCAATGCAGTGTTTATCAGACCGGACATGACTCAGGAGGAGAGGCAGCAATGGAAATCAGAGAGGAAAACGGTATTTTCCTCAACTATACCTACTATGTACATGCCTCACCTGTGACATGAAAAATATTCCTAGGTCTAGTATTGCACACATATGTACTATTTTAAGCCTCAGATATCGAGTATTAGGTCTAGGCCTATCGAGTACTAGTTTGGTTAGTTTAGTTTGTCAAAGCAACACAAGTAAAAAATAGTTTTCCTGTTTTACCAACTTATTAGTTCAGATTTCTACTTTCTAATTTCGTTGAACGTCGGGACATATATTATGGTCCTCATAGTTACTATATTTACTACCAAAATAGGAGGATGGGCTGTGTCAGGAGGAGCAAGATAAGATATGTATGTAAGATATAAGATACATGCTTGTATAACATATAAGATATGATATGCAAGCATGTAAGATACACAAATGCAGATGGAATTACAAATAAAGGTTGATTTACAGGAAAGAGTGCTAGAAGTACCACGACACATAGTCATGATAACAGAAACAAAACTGACTAGTGTTCTTACAGCTACATTGGAGCTTTGAAGAACTAAAAATGTCAGTTATAAGGAACATAAATGTAACTTTGTACACAGTATTCCAAGTAAAATGCTGGGGAAAGTAATCAGGTCCAGAATGATGGAGCATTCTGAAAGGATCAACTTTGTGACAAAAATTCAGCATGGATTTAAGCATGGAAAATCGTGCCTGACAAACTTGATTGAGTTTTATGACAAGGTTACTAAAATAAGACAGCAACCCTTAGCAGCTGTCTAACTCCCAGGTATCTATTTACTGCTAGGTAACAGGTGCATCAGGGTGAAAGAAACATTGTGCCCATTTGTCTCCGCCTCCACCGGGGATGGAACCCGGAACCTCAGGACTACGAATCCGAAGCGCTGTCCACCCAGCTGTCAGGCGCCCTGACAGCTGCTCGACGTAGGACAAATATATAATGCTTTAGGAAGTATTAGCATGTACAGACATCCCTCTCCCCACACCAGTGAGATATACATGGGGTCATGTGTCAAATATTTGGCGTGATTCCACTAGACATTTAATTGATCGTTATATATATATTCTAGAGACCTTTACAGTTACTTCAGTACTTCTTAATAGTAAATGTTGTAAGAGAGAATGGGGAGAGGGGGAAGCATGTGGGAGAGGGAGGGAGGAGGGATGATGCAGGAGGGTGGGAGGGGGAAGGGGAGGGAAGAAATGACGAAGGAACAGAAAAAGAGGGTGATGAGGGAACAAGGGGGCATGAGGTGGAATGGTGAAGAAATCTAAATGGGAGGGAAGAGACCCGGGAGCAGCTGGGTACTCCTTCTATATATATAAAGATGAATGCGACAGTGTCAGACCACGAAGGAAGAATTGAAACAGGAATTTCCTGAAGTACTTTCGTATATTAATACATCTTCAGAAGGAATCGATTCCATTCCTTCTGAAGATGAATTAATATACATAAGTACCTAAGGAAATTCCTGCTTCAATTCTTCCTCCGTGGTCTGACACTGTCACGTTTTTGATCGCGTGTTAATTTTCGTGATTTACACACGTAAAGATAAATGTTTGTCTGTTCGAGTTTGAAGGGGAGAGTGGTGAGGTGGGGAAGGAAGGGTTGAGGAGAGTGGATAGGGTAGGTAGTAATGGGGTAAACAGATCTTTCCCATACATGCTCCCTACATCTTCCCCCGACACATTTCCTACCCAATTTTCCCCCATTACTACGTCACTTCAGTACACACTATCTCCTCACTCCCTGCCCACTCACACAATTTCCCTGTTTCCCCTCTCCCTACCCACATACCCCATTTCCTCATTCCTTCCTTCCCTGTCCAAACATGCCCTTCCCACATTCCCTCCCTCCCCTCCCTTCCCACACGTGAGCGTCCCACGTCCCCTCCCTGTGCACACACATGCCTTTCTCCCATCTCCTGCAAACCCCACTTATTTAAACGAATGCTAAAGTCTATGGATTCAAGACAGACCATTTCACATCCAAAGACATCGTGGAGTAGAGGCACTGGGGTCGACCTTCCCCCCACCCCCCTTCCCTTATAACACGATAAAGTCACCTTTAATATTGTAAAGTTTAATGACGCTAGCCTGCTGACTCTGGCCTTCAGTCATGGACAAATAGATACTCAGACATTTTTTTGTTTGTATATTGATATACAAGATAGAGTACCAGTGGTGTTTGGCTTGACTCAGTGTCTGTCTCTCTGTCTCTCCTTGTCTCTGTTTCTGTTTCTTGATCTCTTTCAGTCATTGTCTCTGTCAGTCTAATTCTCTGTCTGTCTCTGGTTTTCTGTCTCTTTCTCCTTCCTCTCGGACTGTTACTGTCTCCAAGTATCTCTGTCTCTTTTTATCAGTGAGTCTCTACCACTCTCGGTCTCTTCGTTGCTATGTCTCTATGTCTCTCTTTCTGTATATGTTTTATCTTTCAGTCCATCTGTATCTCTTGCTGTCTGTCTGAATCTTTATATGCATTCTTCTCTCTCTCTGACTCCCTGTTTCTATCACTGTCTTTCTGCCTCTGTCAATATATCTCTGTTTCTCTAGCTGTGTCTCTCTGTCTCTCAGTGTCATTCTATGTTTCTGTCTTTGTCTCTTTTTTGTTCTCTCTCTCTATCTCTCTCTATCTCTCTCTATCTCTCTTTTTTTCTCTCTCTCTATCTCTCTCTATCTCTCTTTTTTTCTCTCTCTCTATCTCTCTTTTTTTCTCTCTCTCTATCTCTCTTTTATTCTCTCTCTGTCTCGCTCCCCAACCAGCTGTGGTTTGGTATTTTAGTTAATTGCAGGCAGAGTATAGTAATTAGATGGGTTCCGCCTAGGACTGTCCCGCCACAACCACCACTCAAGCAGATAACTTTAAAGTGACTAGCTCTGAGCATCTTCTTCACCAAACTTTGCATGGTGACTAGTGATGGTTAGGGGATTGTAATAGGTGGGTCGTGGTCTTTCCTATTGATCCCATTTAAAGGGTGTAGGCTACTATTACAACACTCCACTCAATATTGTAGAGGTGACCCACGTGTTACAACAATAGTACAGAAATTCACCTGGAACTGTCGTCGTAGGGAGAGGAAGGGCTGGTAGGGTAGGTGGAGCAAGTCTAGGCTCCTCAGGAAGGGTAGGACAGAGGGAATCAATGCCTCTTAGGGGTCCTATGGGCACATATCCTAAGTGCCAGTGGTGCCGGGCAGGCGTCGTCCGCGTTGGGTCACATGCAGTTCAAATCTGCCCCACTCGGCCTGCGCGGGCTGCCGCGCGGGTAGGCCGTGCGCCGTCGTCGTCCACCAATCAGGGCACAGCCCTGCCTATACTGTAAAATGTCTCCTTGGCGGGCACTTTGAATGTGGTTCCCTCTACACTCCTCCCGTCCCTATAGAACAATGGGTATGTTGGAGGGAAAACGTTTCACTATATACAACATGTCTTTTTTGTAAAAAAGTCTGGTTTCATGAATGGGTCCTATTACAATTATTACCCGTATTATCTTTGCACTATACACGAACTGTTTCAACATTGCATACACTACACTATTCCCTTTCCTTTTTTCTTTTTTTTTTTTTTTCTTTTCAGCTTCACTCTTAGGAATTTACTCTGTCCTAACAATATTCCTCGCACCGAAGCGCTGCTCCTTGAATGTGAGTCCTTTGACAGAGCAACCCTCTTCCTACATCTCACCCCCAGGATCCCAAGGGAAAGCAATTGGATCTATGCCTTCCAAGAACTGACCAAATGCTAGTTCATTCTTTATTTTCTTCTGAGCCCTCCTTTCCACATTGTGTCTTAACGGCCCCCACTTCCTGTGAGAATTTTGCTTTGCTTCCTGATCCAGACCTGTTTGTTCAGTAGTGGCATGGTCCCGAATTGCCACTTTTGTCCTGCATTGGATTCCTGAAGGAGCCTCACTTGACGAGTTCTCACTTAGCATAACCAAACTCTGTTGGTTGTATGTGTCTGATGTGCTAATGTCCATGTCCCCCCTGTCAGTGTGAGCCGAGATGTCTTCCACACCTCTAGACAATATCTGGTCAGCATCTTGCTCCGATGTCCCTCCTTGGCCTGTTATGCACTGGGTCGGAATTAGACCGAATGAGCCGACCCGGCAGCGTTTAAAGACGAATTCTGGTCCTTAAATGAAACATGTGGCTTGTTGCCCGAGGTGTCCCCGTGCTGGCGGACTGCTTCCTCATCCCTTTCGGATTCCTCACAGTCCCGAGCAAAATGACCCTCTTTTCCACACCTGTAGCACTGAACAGGTCGCCTAGGGGATGGGCTACGGCGATGCTGTGGTGACATAAGAGCAACTGTAAGGTGCCTCAAACTCTCACACACCTGGTCCAATCTCCCGTTGGTCTCTGAGATACCTGCTACCAAGGTGTCCAACTTCGCCTCCACGCCCCTGGAAGATAAAGGATGCGAGCCCGCACTCGATGGTCGGCAAGTGTTGATTCCAAAACCTGAAGAGCTGGTAGCCGGTGACGGGCCTGGGGAGCTGGGAAGGGCGAGTGTCGAGCGCCGAGAAGCGTCATTACTCCTGGGTGGCCGCTCATACTGGGAGTACCTTCCCACTGCATTCACTCGCACTGCTGGACCTTGGGGCACTCGGTGATGGGAGTCGTATCCTTTGGAACCTGAGGAACCGTGGATCGCTATGGCATTGTGCTGGAAGGTTTGGGCCCGATCGATAGCCTCCTCCATGGAGTTCCTCGCATTGGAAATGTATCCTGCCAGACTCTTATCCTGTAATCCCTGGCCGAATCTCATTACTGCGATTTGTTCCACTTCCCATCGTGGCACATGTTTGTAGGCCCGATGAGCCAAGTGGTGGGCCCTATCTGCCCAATCAGCAATATCTTCTTCTGGTTCCTGCTGGGCCTGGTTAAACTTCATCATGGCTACATCCAGAACTTCCCTATCGCCAAATCGCTTGATCATCTTATGCATCATGCGAATATAATCGATCGACGGTTCTCTGTCCAGTAAGCGATTGTAAAAATCACTTGCCTTACCCTTGAGGCACCATCCTAACTGTGTCAATGACGTAGGCCCGCTCCAGTCCTTTTCCGAGGCATAAGACGTGAAGCGGCGGTAGAAGGTGGCCCAATCTGACTTCCCGTCATAGTCCAACGCCCGAGGTGGTGTGCGGAAGGTCTCTTTCTGTTGGCGATAACCTGTCCGCCTGCTGCGGGATAGAGAGGCATCCGAATCGGAGGTCAGAGAGCTGTGTGACGAGTGTCGAGCTGTCCGTCTCCTTGATCGAGCCGATCGATGGTGGGAGGGGCTCCCCTGCCGAGTACCTTGCTGGCCACTAGCCCTGGAGTAAGCTGGTGACTGAGGTCGACGTCCACGTTGGCTGCTGCTGGCGGCACCCCTAGAGGAGTGGCGGGTTCCCGTTTCGCTGGACGAGGACGATGAACGACTTCCTGCCCCCTGACCTAAGGGCCCGGACGGGTCCACCTCAAACGATATAGCAGCCATCAAATCGGGTGTGGCCCGAAGGCGGTTGATATCATAAATGTTGTCCCCCGTGATCACGTGACGACGCCGAAACTTGATAATGCGAGCGGCCAAGGTATCTCCTACACCCGGTAGCAGCAGCAGCTCAGCAGCCGAAGCAGAGTTTATCTTGATTAGAGCCATTGTGCTGGTGTCGAAAGTTAAAGCTCCGATATATCGTGCCACACCTGGTAATAAGCCTTAGATCTGGGGCCAGGCACCTCACATGTATACCACCCCAAACGGAAAAACAAAACAAAAAAAAACACAGACACCAATAGCCACACTTAAGGTTCCAATGTTCAGAGATAGAGATAAATGTTCCACCAGTAAAAATAAGCACTGCACAGTCAATAATGTAAATGATGGGGCCAGGTGGGTTTCAAGCAACATAAAACACTGCACACTTAATTGGTACCTAAATCACTTGAGGCTTAGACAAAAACTGGGCACTTACTGCACTTGCAAAACTGGAAAATCTGATATGGCAGGCACTTTGAGGAACTTTGACAAGCAATGTGCCTGATTTTCATAAACACTGGGCTGAGGGTTCCCAAAAACACTTTTTTCAGGTGAACATGTGGAACTGTGTGCAGGGCGGATCACCATCCACCTTAAATCTGGTATGAACACAAACTCACTGGCTCACTTAATGTATCTCTTCCCCTTGAGCCGTTACTTCTGTAGAAAGCCTAGAACAGGTTACGTCTAGCTAACAGTAGAAATGAGAAAGTAACAGACCTGTAGCAAGCACCCTACAGAGCTGGGACCAGCGTCACTGTAGTAAACACACTGGAGACGGATGCGCTCGGGAACGACAGCCTGAAATCCTCCGCGAGCGGATTCGTAAACAATACAGGTCGGGTATGCTCATGAACGGTGGCCCGTATTCCGTGTGAATGGTGGTACTCGTCTCCCCTTCTTCAAAGAACTTGGGGACCGCGGGAATCGGTGCTTGGGGGACAAGACAATAAAATGCAACAAATCCGGAGAAATAATTCGTATAAAACACTGATAACTGGAACTTATGGAGAATCTTGGGGGATTGCATGAGATGTGGAATAAAACATATGCACAAAAAAACAGGGGTTGAAATATCTTGGGCACCGCTATTGAACAACAAACCGAAGAACATCTATGGTGCAACCAAAGCCAGTAATTCGAGACTGGAACCGTTGAACACTATCTAAGACGTCTCGACTGAAGTCGGCAGAACGATGATGCAGATATCTTGGCGAGGTCCTCTTGATCACCGCGTGGGAACGTTTACTCACTGCGCCAATGTAGAGGTGACCCACGTGTTACAACAATAGTACAGAAATTCACCTGGAACTGTCGTCGTAGGGAGAGGAAGGGCTGGTAGGGTAGGTGGAGCAAGTCTAGGCTCCTCAGGAAGGGTAGGACAGAGGGAATCAATGCCTCTTAGGGGTCCTATGGGCACATATCCTAAGTGCCAGTGGTGCCGGGCAGGCGTCGTCCGCGTTGGGTCACATGCAGTTCAAATCTGCCCCACTCGGCCTGCGCGGGCTGCCGCGCGGGTAGGCCGTGCGCCGTCGTCGTCCACCAATCAGGGCACAGCCCTGCCTATACTGTAAAATGTCTCCTTGGCGGGCACTTTGAATGTGGTTCCCTCTACAATATGATAATAGTGGAGACCAAATGTGGGTGGACGAGCCAACAGTTTTTCATCATTTCAAGCAACCTTCATCACTGGCAAAAATATAACTGTTAATTGTGATAAATTACTAGGCAGGTGGATTTAATTTAATAATGAAGAGAATAGCATTGCCTCATGGAACGGACAAATACGCTCACTTAAAAATAATATTTCTGGCCAATTTTCTCTCTAATACGCAGCAATCATCAACTCTTAACCCTGACAAATACGCTCACTTAAAAATAATATTTCTGGCCAATTTTCTCTCTAATACGCAGCAATCATCAACTCTTAACCCTGACAAATACGCTCACTTAAAAATAATATTTCTGGCCAATTTTCTCTCTAATACGCAGCAATCATCAACTCTTAACCCTGTCCGCTGCTGCAAGTATTTGTTACTCTTCTATACTTGAGTTTTTTTTAACTAATAATTCGGGGCTAATAAAATTATGTAGAGAATGATGGCGTGTTTGAAAAATATAAGTAAAAAGTTGGGAGTGGTGTAATAGGGTGATGGTCGGCCGCAAACGAGGCATTTTCACCGAGAGCATCCAGGAAAAAATATTAAATAATAAATATTTAAAATACCCCAAAAAATAATCTGATGAATTTATGCTTAAAAAGAATAAATATTACGTTACACTGACACAAAATTTTAGTTGATCAAATATTGCCCGGGGGGGGGGGGGGGGGGGGAGGGGGGAGGAGGGGGAGTGGGGGGGGAAGTAGGGGGGTAGAGGGTTGGGGCCCACCATTGTTTCCGACAAAAGAAAAATAATTCTAATCAACAAAAATTCTATCTTCTGGAGTTTATGGGAAGAAGTATTAATCCTTAAATACCAAACTTTGGGCGTGATGCTTCCGTTCGAGGCTCCAAGTTTGTAAAAATTCCATCGAATCTTATTTGTCGATATAATGTCCCCTTCCCTGTAGGGTAGTGAGGTCCAGTTTCCTCAGCTTCTTCCTCGTAGCTCAAGCCCTTCATCTCAGGAAGAAGCCTCGGTACTAATCACTGGACATTTTCTAGTTTTGCCTTGTTCTTTTTAGGTGAGGAGAATGTCTGTGGGGGTGTACTCACCTAGTTGTGCTTGCGGGACCTGGGATTCTGCTCCTTGGTCCTGCCGCTCAGTTGTTAATCAACTTTTGTACAGATTCCTGAAGGCACACACACAGTGTGTGTGTAATTACCTAAGTGTAATTACCTAAGTGTAGTTACAGGATACGAGCAATGCTCGTAGTGTCCCGTCTTCCCAGTACTCTTTGTCACATAACGCTTTGAATCTACTAACGGTTTTGGCCTCCACCACCTTCTCACTTAGCTTGTTCCAACCGTCCACCATTCTGTTTGCCACCTTGGTTTCCTTAGCTTGAATCTGTATTCTCTTGTTCATGAAGTTGCTGGTTTCAGGAATTCCTCTTTGTTAATTTGGTCGATTTCTGTTAGTATTTTGTAAGTGGTGATCATATCACCTCTTTTTCGTCTATCTTCTAGTTTTGGTATATTTAACGCCTCTAGCTTTTATTCGCATCTCTTGTTTTTCAGTTCCGGAAGAAATTTTGTAGCATGCTGCTGCACCTTTTCCTGTTTATTCATGTGCTTCTTGAGATTTGGGCACCATACAACTGCTGCATATTCCAGTTTTGGTCCTACAAAAGTCATGAACAGTTTCATTATTATTTCACCATGCATATAATTAAAGCAAGTCTGAAGTTGGAAAGCGACGCATACGCTCCTCTCACAATGTTCTTTATGTGTTCCTCTGGCGACAACTTACAATCCTAAACCACCCCTAGTTCTCGTTCTTTATTAGAATTCTGTATTTCCTTTCCACACATTTTGTAAATTATGTGTGTGGTAAATTTTCTCCGAATCCACATTCCATTACATGGCATTTATTCATATTGAATTCCATTTGCCACCTAAAGGCAAATTGATTTGCCTTCATCAATTTGAATGGCATTACATTCGTCTGGGTCTCCTATCTTCCCTAGTATTTTGGCAGCATCCGCAAACTTGTTCATATAATTCTGTATTCCTTCTGGTAAATCGTTTATGCAGACGAAGAACATTACTGGTGCACGAACTAAACCCTGTGGTACTCCGCTAATAACACTCCTCCAGTCAGATATATTGTTTCTGATTACCGCTCTAATCTGTCTGTCAGTTAGAAATTTTTTCATCCATGTCATAAGTCTCCCTGTCACCCCTCCAGCATGTTTCAGTTTCGATAATAGTCTGTTGTGTGGAAATAGAACAGGAGTCATTACTTTAAACTACCTGTCAACCTGTCTAGACGCTGGTTGTTTAATGCAACAATCTGTCAACCTGTCAACCTTTCAACCTGCTAGACGCCGGTTCTTTAAACCAATAATCCTGTTCTATTTCCCTATGTTTACTTTTAAAATTATGAATAGTGTTTGCTTTCACAGCCTGCTCCTTCAGTTCAGTCCATTCTCCATTACGCTCACTCTAAAAGAAAACTTTCTAACATCTTTATGACTCATCTGAATTTCCAGCTTCCACCCATGTTCCCTTGTTCTGTTGGTATTCCGTGTGAACATTTCGCCTATTTACACTCTGTCAATTCCCCAAAGTATTTAATATGTTTCTGTCATATCTCCCCTTCCCTCTCATACGGTGACCCGGTCCTTGGGGCCTCGCGGCTGAACGGACAGCGCTTTGAGGTCCTAGTCCTAATTGCCCGGGTTCGATTTCCGGCGGAGGCTGAAATAAATGGTCTAAGTTTCTTTCATACTGATGCACCTTTTCACTTAGCAGAAAATAGGTACCTAGGTGTTAGACAGCTGCTACCTGTGTGTGTGTGTGTGTGTGTGTGTGTGTGTGTGTGTGTGTGTGTGTGTGTGTGTGTGTGTGTGTGTGTGTGTGTGTGTGTGTGTGTGTGATTGTGTGTGTGTGTTTGTGTGTGTGTGTGTGTGTGTGTGTGTGTGTGTGTGTGTGTGTGTGTGTGTGTGTGTGTGTGTGTGTGTGTGTGTGTGTGTAGCTTATAGCCAAGCCTAAATTTTATACTAAATGAACACTGTTCACCGTTAGTTTGACACAAGAGACTGATACTTACCGGCCCCATCAACCCCCAAAGTGCACAAGCTTGGTGAGTTTTTGAAGCGATCCGCTTTCTGTAGTCCTTGTAGGCCTCCAGCACCGATCCTTGAGGTACTCCACTCGTTACGGTGCGCAAGTCTGACTTCTCGCCACTGACTGTTAGTCTCTGGCTCCTACATGTTGTAATTCCTTACCCATGCAAGGGCTATTCCCTTATTCACATCTGCCTCTCAAGTTTGAATAGCTTTCTCCTGTGCGGCACTGTATCAAACGCTTTTTGACAGTCCAGAAATATGCAGCCCATCCTTCCCTGTCCTACCCTATTCTTGTTATTTTATCATAAAATTCCAGAAGGTTTATTAGACATGATTTCCCGTCTCTTAACCAATGCTGGTGTTTGTTTATATACATAATTTTCTCTGTGTAACCAGTCTTAACCTGATTATTCTTTAAAGTTTACAGGGGATGCTTGCCAGTGATACTGGACCTAGATTCAGGAAGCTCCATGTGTTTCTTCGTAAGTGGGTTTGCTACGAAGGTTCCTAAGTGTGCCCTAAGAAGATGCCTAGGTGCAATTCAAGTACGTCCACTTAGGAAGAAATTTGTTGGTTCACCTGCGTGCCGATAGAGGTCACTACTGTGTTTCGTTTGGCCAATCAGAGAGCAGCAACATTCTTCATATTGAAGATTTAGCGCTGGCTTATCGGAGCCCTACTGCCTCCTATTTACGTCGAATTTTCTTATAAAATTAGTATATTTCGAAGTAAAACTATGTTTTTTCAACTTCTACAGGCAGCACCGACATTGTAGTAAACAAATATGTTACATTTGTTGTTTACCTACGTAATTCTAAGAGATACTGTGTAGCTGTCCTTGTTGCTCGGAAGATGCACTGACAATTATTGTATATATTTACTGAATTTACCCAAGGGGCACTAACTATCCAGTGGACTCGAAGAGGACAGAAAGCCGGCGGCTTGTTAAAGGGCCCGCCAATTGTCTTAATGATATTTTTTAGCTGGAATTTGGCATTTACGGCTTCAGCGGGAAGCGGTTCCATGGGTTTATAGCCCTCTTGGTGGAAAAAAACATGTTTTCAGTCCTACTTGAGAGAACATACTCTCCAACACTATATCTGTGATTGCCCTGCTATCAGTGACTTCATACCAAATGGTATGAGGTATTTTGAGCTCTGTAATTACTTCATACACTCAGGAATATTGGAAGATATTCTTGTCCTGCACCCAGATTTTGCCAGTGGGGGCTAATAGATCAGCATTAAATATTTTGTTCTCTCCTAATTCCATGTATGACTGGCCATCCTGTGAGGTGAGGATGTTGGATGAGCTTGTAGCTGGTTTTTTATCGACACTGTGTGGTCCTTTATACAGAATAGGGAAGCAGCACATTGCTGTGTATACCTAAACATGTTTAAAAATACATTGTTTGAGAGGAGTCTTGTAGAAACTGGTAAGAGTAATTATAATATAATGTTTCCATGATTCAGTGCTTACCTCTTGTGAAAATCGCGAAGAGTTGTTTAGTCAGAGTTTATTTGTTTTTTGTATTGAGGCTGGTATTTTCTAAATTGATTCCATGAACAGTATGTCTAACCATCCTGTGAGATGGGAGTATTAGATAAACTTATAGCTAGTTTTTTTATCTACACTGTGTAATATTCCATATAGAATAGGGAAGCAGCACATTGCTGTGTATACCTAATCTTAATAAAAAAAATCAGTAATAAAGATTTTAAATTATAGTTTGTATTGTTACAAATACAGTACTGTATTATCTTTATTAAATCATGTTGACCATGGATCATTAAGATCTCGTGTTCATATATAATAGTCATATTTCTTTTGAACTGCTAATCCATGCTAATCATTCATTAAATTGTGCATAATGTCTCAATTTTTCACTTCCTTGGATATACTGTACAGTACAAAAAGATAGGATAAAAATAAACCAGTAATATTTCTTTCATTATATTTTTCATTTAAATAACTTCATCAATATTTTTACAGCTGACAGGATTTGTTTTCCCATACAGGTGCATTATTTGTTAAAAAAAAAAATGGGTTTATTGTTACACACAATGGTGCTACATAGCCTTCCCAGCTTGGTGTCTTCTTTTAATACTTACTGATTAAAAAATAAATAATATATACATTTTATTCAGGAAAAGTACATACAGTTAATTTACAAACATAATGTTGGATTTATAGACAGAGCTAGTACATACAATACCTAAAGCCACTAATACTCATAGCATTTCGGGCAAGGTGTGGGGGAAAAACACTTAGACTAAAACTTAATAGTAATCGGGATTAAGTATAAATTGTGTTGAAAGAAGGAATAAAAAATACAAAAAGGGGGGTTAACATACAGAAATCAGCAATTGCACATGTTGGTGAACAGCGTTGTTTAAAAAATAGCAAGACATAGGTTGACATTTAGGAGGTAAGTTAGGTTACATGGAGTTAATTAGGCAGTACTTGGTTTAACTCTTAAACTGGTTGAGAGAGGTACAGCCTTTGACATGATTCGGGAGGTCATTCCACATTCTGGGTACCTTGATTTGTAGAGCACTTCTAGTTTGGTTACACACAGCCAAATTGTGTAACAGGAAGAGGTCTTGGACACAAAATTGTCCCATGTTAATTGTAGAGGAATCAGCTGAGTATTCCTCAAATAAAATAAGTTGCCTCAGCTTATAAGGTAAATAAAATAAGCATTTCTCAAATAAGTAGCTGCCTCACCTCACTGCCTTACTGCTACATAGCCTTCCCGGCATGGTACCTTCTTTTGATAATTACTTGTTCCACACCCAAATTGTATAACAGGAAGAGGTCTTGGACCCTACTTCCCTCTCTCTTTTTTAATAATCTATATAGTCATAATTATAGCTTTAAGTATTCAATGAATAAAGTTTTTGACATTTTTACCCTTCTCCTTACCTAACATCATTTGTGCAGCATATTTTTATTTTATGTCTCACCCAGATTTAATTTCAAAATAAAACCAAACTAAATAAATTAGAAATGGATATGTGTAGCTAAGGTACACTCTTACTACTGGGTGAACAGGGGCATTTGGTGATAGTAAATGATCCCATCAGGCAGGGCTCATCACCTTCTCTCATATTTCATGTTCACTAGTGTTTATTTAATTAATAACTACGGGTATAATATCTTGCTATTATAAAACTAATTCTACTATCATAAAAGACACGTTTACTTTAAGTTTCAAGCACAGAATGCATATATAACTATCACGAAGGACTCCTCTTCAGTAGATTCAATTTTTATAATCTTTTGTTTATGTTCCAAAATCTTAAAATCGATCCCAGAGTTATGTAGTAGAGAAAAATTGTGTTATATCCAGTTTACGTAAAGCTACGAGTGGTCGAAACCACACTTAGATCCCGGAATGAACTTACGAAGGTTTTTCCACTTAGTGTAGCTACCTGAAAACATACGTAGCCGCCACGAAGGCGCTAAGAAGGAAAACATTCGTAGCTAAGAAGAAAAACCTTCGTAAGTACCTTCCTGAATCTGGCCCCTGGTCTGTAGTTAAGTGAGTGTGTGTATTCTCACCTATTATTACTCACCTATTTGTTCCTGCAGGATCTAGCTCTATCTGTTGGACCCCGCTTTTCTAGCCGTTGGTTAATTAATGCAATGACTCCTGACCTATTTCCGTATCAGATTGTAGAGTTAATCTCTACAATCTGCTCTTATAGACATTGTTTAAAGCAATGACTCCTTTCCTATTTCCGCACAATTGGCTGTTCTGGAAAAGGAAACATGTTGGTGGGGTGACAGGAAGACATCTGACATAGAGTACTCACCTAGTTGTATTCACTTAGTTGTGCTTATGGGTGTTGAGCTCTGGCTGAGAGCTCAGCCTCTCAACTGTCAATCAATAGACTGTTTATAATTTTTTTTTACCACACACACACACACACACACACACACACACACACACACACACACACACACACACACACACACACACACACACACACACACACACACACACACACACACACACACACACACACACACACACACACACACACATACACATACACACAAGGGGCCTGGTATCCTGGTGGATAGCGTGCAGGACTCGTAATTCTGTGGCACGGGTTCGATTCCCGCACCAGGCAGAAACAAATGGGCAAAGTTTCTTTCACCCTGAATGCCCCTGTTACCTAGCAGTAAATAGGTACCTGGGAGTTACTCAGCTGTCAAGAGCTGCTTCCTGGGGTGTGTGTGTGTGTGGCGTGAAAAAAATAGCTAGTAAACAGTTGATTGACAGTTCAGAGGCGGGCCGAAAGAGCATAGCTCAACCCCCGCAAACACAATTAGGTGAATACAAGTAGATGAATACACACACACACACACACACACACACACACACACACACACACACACACACACACTCACACACACACACACACACACACACACACACACACACACACACACACACACACACAGACACACACAGACACACACACACACACACGCACACACACACACACACACGCACACACACACACATGGGGCCTCGTAGCCTGGTGGATAGCGCGCAGGATTCGTAATTCTGTGGCGCGGGTTCGATTCCCGCACGAGGCAGAAACAAATGGGCAAAGTTTCTTTCACCCTGAATGCCCCTGTTACCTAGCAGTAAATAGGTACCTGGGAGTTAGTCAGCTGTCACGGGCTGCTTCCTGGGGTGTGCGTGTGTGTGTGGTGTGGAAAAAAAAAGAGTAGTTAGTAAACAGTTGATTGACAGTTGAGAGGCGGGCCGAAAGAGCAAAGCTCAACCACCGTAAAAACACAACTAGTAAACACAACTAGTAAACACACACACACACACACACACACACACACACACACACACACACACACACACACACACACACACACACACACACACACACACACACACACACACACACAGTACAGGGCTCAGTACTTGGACCCATCCTGTTTCTAATATAGGTGAACGATCTTCCAGAGGGTATAGACTCATTCCTCTCGATGTTTGCTGATGATGCAAAAATTATGAGAAGAATCAAGACTGATGAAGATAGACAGAGACTACAGGATGACCTGGATAATCTGGAGGAATGGTCTAGAAAATGGCTGCTAAAGTTCAACTCGGGAAAGTGTAAGGTGATGAAATTAGGCGAAGGGAGCAGGAGGCTGAACACAAGGTATCATCTGGGAGGGGAAATCCTGCAAGAGTCAAATAGAGAGAAGGATCTGGGGGTTGATATCACACCGAACCTGTCCCCAGAGGCCCACATCAAAAGAATATCATCAGCGGCATATGCTAGACTGGCCAACATAAGAACTGCCTTCAGAAACTTGTGTAAGGAATCTTTCAGAACCCTGTATACCACTTATGTAAGACCAATCCTGGAGTATGCAGCTCCAGCCTGGAGTCCATATCTAGTTAAACACAAGACAAAGTTAGAGAAGATTCAGCTGTGGGACCGAGTCCCACAGGGCTCTGTACTCGGTCCTATCTTGTTTCTGATATATGTAAATGATCTCCCGGAGGGTATCGATTCATTTCTCTCAATGTTTGCGGACGATGCTAAAATTATGAGAAGGATTAAAACAGAAGAGGACTGTTTGAGGCTTCAAGAAGACCTAGACAAGCTGAAGGAATGGTCGAACAAATGGTTGTTAGAGTTTAACCCAACCAAATGTAATGTAATGAAGATAGGTGTAGGGAGCAGGAGGCCAGATACAAGGTATCATCTGGGAGAGGAAATTCTTCAGGAGTCAGAGAAGGAAAAAGACTTGGGGGTTGATATCACGCCAGATCTGTCTCCTGCAGCACATATCAAGCGGATAACATCAGCGGCATATGCCAGGCTGGCCAACATACGAACGACATTCAGAAACTTGTGTAAAGAATCTTTCAGAACTTTGTATACTACATATGTCAGGCCAATCCTGGAGTATGCAGCCCCAGCATGGAGTCCATATCTAGTCAAGGATAAGACTAAACTGGAAAAGGTTCAAAGTTTTATCACCAGACTAGTACCCGAGCTGAGAGGTATGAGCTACGAGGAGAAACTACGGGAATTAAACCTCACTTCGCTGGAAGACAGAAGAGTTAGGGGGGACATGATCACCACATTCAAGATTCTGAAGGGAATTGATAGGGTAGATAAAGACAGTCTATTTAACACAAGGGGAACACGCACAAGGGGACACAGGTGGAAACTGAGCGCCCAAATGAGCCACAGAGATATTAGAAAGAACTTTTTTAGTGTCAGAGTGGTTGACAAATGGAATGCATTTGGCAGTGATGTGGTGGAGGCTGACTCCATACACAGTTTCAAGTGTAGATATGATAGAGCCCAGTAGGCTCAGGAACCTGTACACCAGTTGATTGACAGTTGAGAGGCGGGACCAAAGAGCCGGAGCTCAACCCCCGCAAACACAACTAGGTGAGTACAACTAGGTAAGTACACACACACACACACACACACACACACACACACACACACACACACACACACACACACACACACACACAAACACACACACACACACACACACACACACACATACACTATAATATTACAGGAATGAATATGTCAGGATGAGAAGAGAAGCAGAAAGACAATACGAAAATGACATCGCAAGCAAGGCAAAGACTCAGCCTAAATTGTTGCATAGCCACATCAGGAGAAAAACAACAGTAAAGGAACAGGTTATGAAATTAAGGATACGGGCGGAAGGATTCACTACAAACGACAAGGAAGTGTGTGAGGAAATGAATAGGAAATTCCAGGAGGTCTTCACTTTAGAGCAAGGAGAAATTCCAGAGATAAGAGAGGAAATAGAAAGGAGAGGAGAGGAGAGGAAATAACCAGGAACCACTGGAACTGTCTGTAATTAGTTATGTAGGAGATGTCTACAATGTAATTGCCTTCCAGCTCCCGGGTCCACATCACACATGGAGCTAGGCTATCCCACGACCACCTTCACGTGCGACAATTTCCCCGACGCAACACGTCGTTAGTGGAGTGTGGCAACCGATTTCGCATCTCTTATTTTACAGCTAAGCTATTAATGTTGTCTGTAGATAAATAATCCTATAGTACTTTAATGATCTCCTAATGAGATCAATATTACTAAACCTCTATTTTAGTAATATTATTCTAAATTATTGTAGTATCTTGAGGCACATTCGCAAATAATTACTATTACCTAATTCACTCAATATTTATTTATTTTTAGTAAATTCAATGAACGAACCAGCACTGAAATCGTGCTTGGAATATATTAATCTTTTCGCATGTAACCCCCCCTTTAGGGTGAGAGGATTTGATTCATAATACTGTCCCCTTTAATATTCAATGCAATATTAATTAAAACATCCATAGAACACTAGTTCATGAAGTAAAATATCAAAACACTTGCTCTACCCTGTTTTCCACTTTTTCCCAAAAGGTGGTGGTCCTTCGTAAGCCATCGAAAATAGTATTAATTTAATTCATTTACATGAGTCAAGTTTTCCCACAGGTATGCCACTAGGCTAGTCCCAAAACTAAGAGGCATGAGTTACGAGGAAAGGGTGCGTGAGATGCACCTCACGACACTGGAAGACAAAAGAGTAGACCCACAGACCCCACAGAGTTAGAGTGAGACATGATCACAACTTACAAAATTCTCAGTGAAATTGATAGGGTAGATAAGGATAAACTTTTTAACACGAGTGGTACGCGAACGAAGAGACACAGGTGGAGACTGCATACCCAAATGAGTCACAGGGACGTTAGAAAGAACTTTTTCAGTGTCAGAGTAGTTAACAAGTGGAGTGCATTAGGAAGGGATGTGTTGGAGGCTGACTCCATACACAGTTTCAAGAGTAGATATGATGGAGCCCAGTAGGCTCAGGAATCTATACATCAGTTGATTGACGGTTGAGAGGCTGGACCCTTCATTCTCCAACCAATGACCTCCCTTGCTCCCCTCTTCCACAGACCCCTCCTCCTCACCCATCCCGAACCCTAATTAACCCCAACCTCAGACCCTCTCAGCTCAACCATCTCAGACTCTCCTAGCTTCCCCATAGCGGATCCTCCCAGCTTCCTCTCACCTCAGAACCCACAAGTCCTTCCTCCTAGGCCCTCCCACCCCACACTCCCCTTGTCTCCCTACCCCAGAGAAATTAGCAGAAACTGAGGATGGAATGAAGAGAGTCAGTGTCAAGGTAATGTACTCAAACGTAGATGGAATTACAAGCAAGGCAATTGAACTTAGAGAAAGAGCACAAGAATGTAATTGTAGACTCACGGAAGTAATTGGACTCACGGAAACTAAACTCTCAGGAATAATAACAAATGTGGTGTTTCCCCAGAACACCGCAGGACACACACTGTAATAAGGAGAGAGGGGGGAGGAAGAGGAGGAGGCAGAGTGGTCCTAATGATAAGAAAGGAATAGAGTTTCGAGGAGATGGTTATGCCAGGCTGTGAGGGGTTCCGAGACTACATTAAAGGCACCATGACGATGGGAGGACCAAGAGTAGTAGTAGCAGTGATATATAACCCTCCACCAAACGACAGAAGACTCAGGCAAGAGTATGACAGAACCAATATGACAGTCAACACTCTAATTGAGAAAGCAGCCACTGCTGCCTGTAGAAATAGATCTCATCTGCTCCTTATGGAGGACTACAATCTTGAAAAGATAGACTGGGATAACATGGAACCACATGGAGGTGAGGAAACATGGAGAGCTAAACCGATGGAAGTGGTGACAAGAAACATTTTAAGTCTGCATGTCAGGGGGATCCATAAGGATGAGAGGCAATGATGAACCAGCGAGGCATAAAGGATATCGGGTTCGAGGCCCCAGTAGGAATGATCGATCACAGTGTACTGATGTTTGAGTATCTGGTTGAAGAAGGATAGATGTACCCAAGGGAGGGCACAGAAAACAAAATGCTGTCATTCCGAAAGGGAAACTATGAGGAGATAACAAAATTCCTAATAGATATAACATGGGATACAGAGATCAGAGGAAAGACGGCCCAAGACATAGACTACATAACACAGAAGTGTAAGGAGGCAGCAGACAGACGAAAAACCCATGGTTTAATCAGAGATGTAAGATAGCAAAGCAACTAAGTAAAAGAGCTTGGAAAAACTATAGAAATTTTAGGATGCAAGTGAACAGACAAAGATACCAGAGCACCAGGAATGAATACATCAGGGTGAGAAGAGAGGCAGAAACACATATGAAAATGACATAGCAATCAAGGCAAAGATCTAACCTAAATTACTGCACAGCCACATCAGGAGAAAAGCAACAGTGAAGAAACAGGTAACGACACTGAAGATAGGAGCAGACAAATTCACTACAAATGACAAGGAAGTGTGCAAAGTACTCAATAAGAAATTCCAAAAGGTATTCACAGTAAAGCAAAGGGAAGTCCCATATATAGGAGAAGTAATATCCAACCAATCACCACTAGTTTAGTTTGTTAGTTTGTGATTACCAGTGGGGAGGTGAGGAAGCATCTGCTACAGTTGGAAGTGACAAAGGCTATACTCCCGGATGAAATCTCACCTTAGATACTGAAGGAAGGAGCAGAAGCTCTGTGCCTGCCACTCGCCATGTTGTATAACAAATCATTGGTAACAGGGAAACTACCAAAAATTTGGAAGACGGCTAATGTGGTCCTGATATTCAAGAAGGGTGACAGACAGGAGTCACTGAACTACAAGCCAGTGTCACTTACTCGCATATCATGTAAGATGATGGAGAAGATTGTGCGAAGAAAGCTTGTGGAACATCTGGAGCGAAAGAACTTTGTATCACAATATCAGCAGGGGTTCAGGGTTGGCAGATTATGCCTCACTGGATTGATTGAATTCTATGACCAGGCAACAAAAATCAGGCAAAAAATAGAGGGATGAGCACACTGCATATTTTTCGATTGCTAGAAAGACTTTTGACACAGTACCACACACAGAAGAGTACAGAAGAGACTAGTGCACAAGCTGGAGATACAGGCAGGAGTGAAAGAGAAGGTACTCCACTGGATAAGGGAGTACCTAAGCAACAAGAGACAGCGAGTATGACCTCACTCCTCACTGTGAGGGGTGAGGTCTCAGAGTGGCGAGGCGTCACCAGTGGAATCCCTCAGGGATCAGTTCGTGGACCTATACTGTTTCTGATATATGTAAATGATCTCCCAGAGGGAATAGACTCGTTCCTCTCAATGTTTGCTGATGACGCAAAAATTATGATGAGGATTAAGTCAGAGTCAGCTAGTATGAGGCTACAAGATGATCTAGACAAACTGAATGAATGGTCAAACAAACGGCTACTTCAGTTCAACCCGAGCAAATGTAAGGTGATAAAACTAGGGGGTGGAAACAGGAGGCCAGAAACAGGATACCGAATGGGAGATGAAGTCCTCCACGAAACGGACAGAGAGAAGGATCTAGGAGTTGATATCACACCAAACCTGTCTCCTGAAGCCCACATAAAAAGAATAACATCGGCGGCGTATGCGAGGCTGACTAACATCAGAATTGCCTTCAGGAACCTGTGTAAGGAATCATTTAGAACCTTGTATACCTCATATGTTAGACCAAACCTGGAGTATGCGACCCCAATATGGATCCCATACCTTGTCAAGAACAGGACTAAGCTGGAAAAAAGTCAAAGGTATGCCACTAGGCTAGTCCCAGAACTAAGAGGCATGAGTTACGAGGAAAGACTGCATGAAATGAACCTAACGTCGCTGGAAGATAGGAGAGCTCGGCGAGACATGATCATTACCTTCAAAATTCTAAGAGGAATATACTGGGTAGATAAAGATAAATTGTTTAATACGTCGGGTACTCGAACAAAGGGACACAGGTGGAAACTGAGTACCCAAATGAGCCACAGGGAGGTTAAGAAGAACTTTTTCAGTGTCAGAGTAGCTAACAGATGGAATGCATTTGGCAGTGATGTGGTGGAGGCAGATTCCATGCAAAGTTTCATATGTAGACATGATAGAGCCCAGTAGGCTCAGGAATCTGTATACCAGTTGATTGACAGTTGAGAGGCGGAAACAAAGAGCCAGAGCTCAACCTCCGCAAGCACAACTAGGTGAGTACACACACACACACACACACACACACACACACACACACACACACACACACACACAGGGCCTCCTCGCGGCAGAGTGCACAGCGCTCTGGGGTCGTACTCCTAAGGATCCTGGTTCGATTCTCGGCCGAGACAGAAACCAATTTATTTAATTTACCTGCTTTACTGCTATTCACCTAGCAGTAAATAGGTACCTGGGAGTTAGACAGCTGCTACGGGCTGCTCTCTGGCGGATGTGTGTGTTCAGAAGAGGGAGGGTGAGAGAGAGAGAGACAGAGAGAGAGCAATAGAGGGGGAGGGGGGAGAAAGGCAGAGATTCTGAGAGAGGATCAGAAAGAGGGAGAGTGGAGGGGATTGTTAAGAAAGATTGAGAACAGGAAGAGGCTCTGGCAGAGAGGAGAACAGTAAGGAGAGAGGGAGATGGAGATAAACCAGGGTACAGTAGAGCAACCCTAGACCATATACACACTAGAGGTAGCACGCAGAGAACCCCACACTGCTAGAGTTGAGGCAGACATTCCCATATATGTACACCGTCGACCCCAGATCAAATATGGGGTCCTCTTTCTCCACGTTTCAATCAACTAAATTCCCACTGTGGACACAAACTGTACTTGTGGACCGAGCAAGTATCGATGTTATATATATGTACATTCAAATTTAATTAATTACATCAAAGGCGGGGTTCAGAGGCCGCATCAAAGCCTAGGATCAAGTAAACAGATTTGAATTATTATTTTTACTTGGAAATTAATCAAGCACTCACCTTGTTAAGTCCAGTTGTACTTGCGTGGGATGAGCTACAGCACTTTGGTTCCGCTTCTCTGCTGTTAGTCGACACGGTACTGTCGACCGACACAACTACTGTCTGTAGTGTGCACTACACTATACACTGTACAGTGTAGATGGTTACAGTGCTTGTTCCGGCTCCATTAAGAGCTACTGACAAGGGTCCCAAGCTCACTAAATTTCATTCCTCTATATCATAATAACCTCATTGGTTTCAACACCGATAACAGACCAATTTTGGTTGTTAACTTTCACCGTTCAGAGAGTGTCAGCATTTACAAAACCTTAACCACGAGTCAAAAGCAAGGTTATTGTCAGGAGAAACAACCTCGTTAATAGGTTAAAATGGTTAGTTTCGGCAGCTGGAAAACTTGGCTGGCGTTGTTGTTTGTGTTTTTCTCTTCCATGAGATTGTGGGAGCAGTCTCCAGAAGACCAGACTACTGAACACCTGCACATGCTTCAGGACCAAGTAGTTGACTGGCAGAGCAGCCAGACTGGCCCGGTACACCTGGTTCGTCTCTTGGCCGTCAAGCTGTAAATAATTTCACCATAACCCATCTGTGACCCAACACTTCTCCAAGACGTGGATGATGCCTCATACTGGCAGTGGGTCTCGCCAGTGGGGTCACTCCTGCGACGCGAATAGATAGTTCAGAAGATGAGGAGGCTGGAGGCATTCCTGTGGAAGGTCGGTGTGGTGCCAAAGATACAAAGTTCCTTAGATCGTGTGAACTGAGAGGTGGTGGCGGTGATCGTGGCAGGGGCAATGCTGTTCCATCTAACGTGCAGAACTATGTGGGGATATAAAGACAACAGGGATATGAAAGCACTGCGTCAAAGCGAGGTAGGTAGGTAAGGTATCTATCAGGGGAAAGTACCAAGCCATTGCGACTATATAGCACTGGGAAAGGGTCAGGATAAGGATTTGGGATGGGACGGGGGAAAGGAATGGTGCCCAACCACTTGGACGGTCGGGGATTGAACGCCGACCTGCATGAAGCAAGACCGTCGCTCTACCGTCCAGCCCAAGTGGTTGGGTTGCGTCAAGGCGAGAATGGTGAACTTTACTTGACAACAGAGGCGAAACAGAAAAGTATTCCGGACGAAGACTTTGATAAGGAAACATCTCAGGTGGGATATTGAAAATTAAGCATTGAGAGCTCTCCAGTGCAGATGAAAAGCCAGAAAGTACGGAAGGAATGTTTAGGATTAAATAGTTTTGGATATGCAGGCGATGAGTCACAATAACGTGGCTGAAGTAAAGCTTGTGATTGTGAATCACAATCGACTTGAGAATGGTCCAGGACGGACCGAAACCTCGTCGTCCCTTCAACTTCTAGTGTGTGGTCTGGTCAACAGTTTTGGATACTCCAGTGCCTCAGGCCCCTTTGGATGGCGGTGTGACAGAGTCGGTTATTTTAAGGAGAAGTGAAGAAAGGATTCCGAACGGTCCACAACAATTACAATTGGTACCACTTGGGCTGGACGGTCTCTCTTCTTGCAGGTCGGCGTTCAATTCCCGACCATCCAAGTGATTGGGAACCATTCCTAACCCCCCCACCATCTCATCCCAAACCATTATTCTGAACCCTTCCAAATTGCTTATAGTCGTAATAGCTTGGCGCTTCCTTACTATTCTTCTCATTATTCTAACAACTACTACTGGTACTACTGGTCTACCAGCAACTGCTTTGATGTCATACTGGCATAGTATTTTAGTCTTATAATTGCCTTACCTTAACATGCTAATTACTTTTTCGTGTGTGTGTGTGTATGTGTGTATGTGTGTGTGTGTGTGTGTGTGTGTGTGTGTGTGTGTGTGTGTGTGTGTGTGTGTGTGTGTGTGTGTGTGTGTGTGTGTACTCACCTAGTTGTGTTTGCGGGGGTTGAGCTCTGGCTCTTTGGTCCCGCCTCTCAACCGTCAATCAACAGGTGTACAGATTCATGAGCCTATCGGGCTCTGTCATATCTACACTTGAAACTGTGTATGGAGTCAGCCTCCACCACATCACTTCCTAATGCATTCCATTTGTCAACCACTCTGACACTAAAAAAGTTCTTTCTAATATCTCTGTGGCTCATTTGGGCACTCAGTTTCCACCTGTGTCCCCTTGTGCGTGTTCCCCTTGTGTTAAATAGACTGTCTTTATCTACCCTATCAATCCCCTTCAGAATCTTGAATGTGGTGATCATGTCCCCCCTAACTCTTCTGTCTTCCAGCGAAGTGAGGTTTAATTCCCGTAGTCTCTCCTCGTAGCTCATACCTCTCAGCTCGGGTACTAGTCTGGTGGCAAACCTTTGAACCTTTTCCAGTTTAGTCTTATCCTTGACTAGATATGGACTCCATGCTGGGGCTGCATACTCCAGGATTAGCCTGACATATGTGGTATACAAAGTTCTGAATGATTCTTTACACAAGTTTCTGAATGCCGTTCGTATGTTGGCCAGCCTGGCATATGCCGCTGATGTTATCCGCTTGATATGTGCTGCAGGAGACAGGTCTGGCGTGATATCAACCCCCAAGTCTTTTTCCTTCTCTGACTCCTGAAGAATTTCCTCTCCCAGATGATACCTTGTATCTGACCTCCTGCTCCCTACACCTATCTTCATTACATTACATTTGGTTGGGTTAAACTCTAACAACCATTTGTTCGACCATTCCTTCAGCTTGTCTAGGTCTTCTTGAAGCCTCAAACAGTCCTCTTCTGTTTTAATCCTTCTCATAATTTTAGCATCGTCTGCAAACATTGAGAGAAATGAATCGATACCCTCCGGGAGATCATTTACATATATCAGAAACAAGATAGGACCGAGTACAGAGCCCTGTGGGACTCCACTGGTGACTTCACGCCAATTGGAGGTCTCACCCCTCACCGTAACTCTCTGCTTCCTATTGCTTAGATACTCCCTTATCCACTGGAGCACCTTACCAGCTACACCTGCCTGTCTCTCCAGCTTATGTACCAGCCTCTTATGCGGTACTGTGTCAAAGGCTTTCCGACAATCCAAGAAAATGCAGTCCGCCCAGCCCTCTCTTTCTTGCTTAATCTGTGTCACCTGATCGTAGAATTCTATCAAGCCTGTAAGGCAAGATTTACCCTCCCTGAATCCATGTTGGCGATTTGTCACGAAGTCCCTTCTCTCCAGATGTGTTACCAGGTTTTTTCTCTCGATCTTCTCCATCACCTTGCATGGTATACAAGTCAAGGACACTGGCCTGTAGTTCAGTGCCTCTTGTCTGTCGCCCTTTTTGTATATTGGGACCACATTCGCCGTCTTCCATATTTCTGGTAGGTCTCCCGTCTCTAGTGACTTACTATACACTATGGAGAGTGGCAGGCAAAGTGCCTCTGCACACTCTTTCAGTACCCATGGTGAGATCCCATCTGGACCAACAGCCTTTCTAACATCCAGATCCAGCAGGTGTCTCTTGACCTCCTCTCTCGTAATTTCGAACTCCTCCAAGGCCGCCTGGTTTACCTCCCTTTCTCCTAGCACAGTGACCTCACCCTGTTCTATTGTGAAGACCTCCTGGAACCTCATGTTGAGTTCCTCACACACCTCTCTGTCATTCTCTGTATACCTGTCCTCGCCTGTTCTAAGTTTCAATACCTGTTCTTTCACTGTTGTTTTCCTTCTGATGTGACTGTGGAGTAGCTTTGGTTCGGTCTTGGCTTTGTTTGCTATATCATTTTCAAAATTTTTCTCTGCTTCTCTTCTCACCCTGACGTACTCATTCCTGGTTCTCTGGTATCTCTCTCTGCTTTCTGGTGTTCTGTTATTCCGGAAGTTCCTCCACGCCTTTTTGTTCAGTTTCTTCGCTTCCATACATGCCCTATTATACCATGGATTCTTCTGTTGCTTCTCGGATTTTTCCCTTTGGGCCGGGATGAACCTGTTTACTGCCTCCTGACACTTTTGGGTAACATAGTCCATCATACCCTGTACAGACTTGTCTCTGAGGTCTGTGTCCCAAGGTATTTCACTTAGGAAACTTCTCATCTGTTCATAATTCCCCTTTCGGTATGCCAGCCTTTTGATTCCTAGTTCTTTTTGGGGGGAGATAAGTCCTAGCTCTACCAGGTACTCAAAGTTCAATACACTGTGGTCACTCATTCCCAAGGGCGCTTCCATCTTAACTTCCCTTATATCCCATTCATTTAGGGTAAATATCAAATCAAGCATTGCTGGTTCATCTTCTCCTCTCATTCTTGTTGGTTCTTTGGTGTGCTGGCTTAGAAAGTTTCTTGTTGCCACGTCCAGCAGCTTAGCTCTCCATGTTTCTGGTCCTCCATGCGGGTCTCTGTTCTTCCAATCTATCTTCCCATGGTTGAAGTCTCCCATAATTAGTAGTCCAGATCCCTTCCTGCTAGCAACAGAAGCTGCTCTTTCTATTATGTTAATGGTGGCCATGTTGTTTCTATCATATTCCTGTCTAGGTCTTCTGTCATTTGGTGGTGGATTATATATGACTGCGACTATAATTTTTTTCCCTCCATTTGTTACAGTACCTGCTATGTAGTCACTGAAACCTTCGCAGCCCTGAATATCCATCTCCTCAAAATCCCAGCCTTGTCTTACCAGCAGAGCTACACCACCCCCACCTCTTCCTTCCCTCTCTTTCCTCATAACATAATAGTCCTGTGGGAACACTGCATTTGTTATCGTTTTCGTGATCTTTGTTTCTGTGAGGGCTATTATGTCTGGGTTTTCCTCTAGTACCAGTTCTCCAAGCTCATTTGCTTTATTTGTAATTCCATCTATGTTTGTGTACATCGCTTTGAGGCTCACTTTCTTCTGTCCCTTCTCAAATCGCCTCCTTGGTGAGTGTTCTGCTGGTGGGGGAGGCTGTTCCATGGGTGTGAGGACCTGTGAGGTGGATAACAGGGTCTCAGAGGATACTGGGATGAGGGGCGGGGGATCCAGTGAAAAGGGAGGGACAGGGAGGGTATGGGGTGAAAGGGGAGGGAGGACGGGAAGGAAAGGGGGGGAGGGAGGACTCGGGAGGAGGGGAGGGGTAGAAGGGTGGGGATTGGGTGTGGGGGGAGGGAGATTTTGCTGAACATTTGAGTGGGGGCAGGGAGGGTTTGGGGTAGGGGGGTTTTCTATGCAGTGGAGGGAGGCGGGGTTGTCCTCCCTTCTGGTGTTACTGGGTAGCTGGTTGTGGGTTCCCCCCTCGCCTCTGGGGGTGTTGGGTTGGGAGCTGTGACTTCCTGGTTTTCCCCTCTCGCCCTGCGCCTCTTCCTTGCTTCTGCCACCACGGCTCTCTCCTCCCTTGTTATGTCTCTCTGGAGGAATACATTTTTTAATTTTCCCACGTTTTTCAGGGAGCTCTTCCTTGATAGGATCTTCTCCTTTGTGTTCTCGTTTGCAAACACTATCTTTATCATTCGGTCTCGGTCTTTGTTGTACCGGCCTAGCCTGAAAACCTTCTCAATGCTATGCTCAGCCCCTTCCATGTCTAGTGCCTTTAGTACTTCATTCACTGCTGCTTTGTCCTTGTCACTCCACTCTGTCCTATTAGATCCTTCCTGCTCCTTAATACCCACAGCAACCACTGATCTGTTCCTTTCCAGCAGTTGGCTAGTAGAGCGTGCCGCCTCCTGCGAGGTGGCTGCTCTCATGGCCACCTCCATCACTGCAGTCATTACTTCAGAGTTATTTTTTTTTAGTATTTCCGCAAATGTTGCTTTTATTGTGGCATTCTCATCCAGAAAACTATTACCACCTTCTCCCTGGGTGGTTTTCTGATTCTCAGCCTCGATACCATTTTCTTTGAGGGCTCTAATCTCCTCCTTTGCTGCTGTCAGCTCTCTTTTCAGGTTGCTTATTTCGTTCTTCATTTCCTGCATCATTTCTTGCATCTCACTCTTGATGTCCTCCAGAAACTGGGCGAACATTTCCTTCATCTCGTCACCTTGGCTCTTTCCTGTTCCCCTGGGACCTCTGGCTGCCATGCTTGACCCTGTTGGGATGGGGGAGGGAGAGAGAGAGAGAGAGGAAGAGAGAGAAAAAGAGAGAGAGAGACAGGGAGTGATAAAGGGAGAGATAAATGGGTGGGTGGGGGGGATCCGACCCTTCCACTGAAGTGAGAAGAAAGTAGAAGGGGAGGGGGGGGAGGAGATGGAGAGAGAGGCGGGAGGGAGAGAGAGGAGAGGGAGAGAGTGGGTGAGGGAGAGAGCGGGTGAGGGAGAGAGCGGGTGAGGGAGAGAGCGGGTGAGGGAGAGAGCGGGTGAGGTGTGTGTGTATGTGTGTGGGCAGAGAGGGAGGGGGAAGGAAAGAGAGGGAGGGAGAGGGGGAGGGAGGGGGAAGGAAAGAGAGGGAGGGGGAAGGAAAGAGAGGGAGGGAGAGGGGGAGGGAGGGAGAGAGGGAGGGAGAGAGAGAGAGAGGGAGAGAGGGAGAGAGAGAGGGAGGGAGAGAGAGAGAGAGAGAGAGAGAGAGAGAGAGAGAGAGAGAGAGAGAGAGAGAGAGAGAGAGAGAGAGAGAGAGAGAGAGAGAGAGAGAGAGAGAGAGAGAGAGAGAGCAGGAGAGAGAGAGCAGGAGAGAGATAGTGGGAGAGGGAGAGAGGGAGTGGGAGAGAGGGAGAGTGGGGAGGGGAAGAGTGTGTGTATGGGCGATGCGGGGGACTGGGGGTGGGAGGGGGGGGGAGATGGCGACTAAGTCAGGTCAGGTCCGATGGTGGGGTCAAGATGGGGGGGGATAGTAAGGTCCTATCCCAGGTGTTAATGCCTTTTCCCCTGACTGGACAATTGTACTCACCTAGTTGTGTTTGCGGGGGTTGAGCTCTGGCTCTTTGGTCCCGCCTCTCAACCGTCAATCAACAGGTGTACAGATTCCTGAGCCTATCGGGCTCTGTCATATCTACACTTGAAACTGTGTATGGAGTCAGCCTCCACCACATCACCCCCTAATGCATTCCATTTGTCAACCACTCTGACACTAAAAAAGTTCTTTCTAATATCTCTGTGGCTCATTTTGGCACTCAGTTTCCACCTGTGTCCCCTTGTGCGTGTTCCCCTTGTGTTAAATAGACTGTCTTTATCTACCCCTATCAATCCCCTTCAGAATCTTGAATGTGGTGATCATGTCCCCCCTAACTCTTCTGTCTTCCAGCGAAGTGAGGTTTAATTCCCGTAGTCTCTCCTCGTAGCTCATACCTCTCAGCTCGGGTACTAGTCTGGTGGCAAACCTTTGAACCTTTTCCAGTTTAGTCTTATCCTTGACTAGATATGGACTCCATGCTGGGGCTGCATACTCCAGGATTGGCCTGACATATGTGGTATACAAAGTTCTGAATGATTCTTTACACAAGTTTCTGAATGCCGTTCGTATGTTGGCCAGCCTGGCATATGCCGCTGATGTTATCCGCTTGATATGTGCTGCAGGAGACAGGTCTGGCGTGATATCAACCCCCAAGTCTTTTTCCTTCTCTGACTCCTGAAGAATTTTCTCTCC
>NC_091223.1:7382053-7441068 GCF_040958095.1 Procambarus clarkii
CTAAGTCAGGTCAGGTCCGATGGTGGGGTCAAGATGGGGGGGGATAGTAAGGTCCTATCCCAGGTGTTAATGCCTTTTCCCCTGACTGGACAATTGTACTCACCTAGTTGTGTTTGCGGGGGTTGAGCTCTGGCTCTTTGGTCCCGCCTCTCAACCGTCAATCAACAGGTGTACAGATTCCTGAGCCTATCGGGCTCTGTCATATCTACACTTGAAACTGTGTATGGAGTCAGCCTCCACCACATCACCCCCTAATGCATTCCATTTGTCAACCACTCTGACACTAAAAAAGTTCTTTCTAATATCTCTGTGGCTCATTTTGGCACTCAGTTTCCACCTGTGTCCCCTTGTGCGTGTTCCCCTTGTGTTAAATAGACTGTCTTTATCTACCCCTATCAATCCCCTTCAGAATCTTGAATGTGGTGATCATGTCCCCCCTAACTCTTCTGTCTTCCAGCGAAGTGAGGTTTAATTCCCGTAGTCTCTCCTCGTAGCTCATACCTCTCAGCTCGGGTACTAGTCTGGTGGCAAACCTTTGAACCTTTTCCAGTTTAGTCTTATCCTTGACTAGATATGGACTCCATGCTGGGGCTGCATACTCCAGGATTGGCCTGACATATGTGGTATACAAAGTTCTGAATGATTCTTTACACAAGTTTCTGAATGCCGTTCGTATGTTGGCCAGCCTGGCATATGCCGCTGATGTTATCCGCTTGATATGTGCTGCAGGAGACAGGTCTGGCGTGATATCAACCCCCAAGTCTTTTTCCTTCTCTGACTCCTGAAGAATTTTCTCTCCCAGATGATACCTTGTATCTGGCCTCCTGCTCCCTACACCTATCTTCATTACATTACATTTGGTTGGGTTAAACTCTAACAACCATTTGTTCGACCATTCCTTCAGCTTGTCTAGGTCTTCTTGAAGCCTCAAACAGTCCTCTTCTGTTTTAATCCTTCTCATTATTTTAGCATCGTCCGCAAACATTGAGAGAAATGAATCGATACCCTCCGGGAGATCATTTACATATATCAGAAACAAGATAGGACCGAGTACAGAGCCCTGTGGGACTCCACTGGTGACTTCACGCCAATCGGAGGTCTCACCCCTCACCGTAACTCTCTGCTTCCTATTGCTTAGATACTCCCTTATCCACTGGAGCACCTTACCAGCTACACCTGCCTGTCTCTCCAGCTTATGTACCAGCCTCTTATGCGGTACTGTGTCAAAGGCTTTCCGACAATCCAAGAAAATGCAGTCCGCCCAGCCCTCTCTTTCTTGCTTAATCTGTGTCACCTGATCGTAGAATTCTATCAAGCCTGTAAGGCAAGATTTACCCTCCCTGAATCCATGTTGGCGATTTGTCACGAAGTCCCTTCTCTCCAGATGTGTTACCAGGTTTTTTCTCACGATCTTCTCCATCACCTTGCATGGTATACAAGTCAAGGACACTGGCCTGTAGTTCAGTGCCTCTTGTCTGTCGCCCTTTTTGTATATTGGGACCACATTCGCCGTCTTCCATATTTCTGGTAGGTCTCCCGTCTCTAGTGATTTACTATACACTATGGAGAGTGGCAAGCAAAGTGCCTCTGCACACTCTTTCAGTACCCATGGTGAGATCCCATCTGGACCAACCGCCTTTCTAACATCCAGATCCAGCAGGTGTCTCTTGACCTCCTCTCTCGTAATTTCGAACTCCTCCAAGGCCGCCTGGTTTACTTCCCTTTCTCCTAGCACAGTGACCTCACCCTGTTCTATTGTGAAGACCTCCTGGAACCTCTTGTTGAGTTCCTCACACACCTCTCTGTCATTCTCTGTATACCTGTCCTCGCCTGTTCTAAGTTTCAATACCTGTTCTTTCACTGTTGTTTTCCTTCTGATGTGACTGTGGAGTATGTGTGTGTGTGTGTGTGTGCACGCGTGTGTGTGTCTGTTTTAGCGTGTGCACACTTGTGTGCGTGTATGTGTCAAGATATCCCTTATGCGTTACCTCTGCCTAAATGAGCCACTCTGAGATTTTTAAATATATATGATATCCTGAACGAGAATTTGATAATCTTTTACCTCAATCTGTACACCTAATTAATTGACCAGAGAGGGGTACATACCAGTCTGCCTCCCGCTCACACAACCAGATGAGCGATGTATGATGACGATGGTTATCCGTCGTTGTCTCCCACTAGGTGATTCACTAAGTGCTGGTAGATTGATGAGGTCGTTCTTCTTTTTCAACACAAAGCTCTGGAGTCAGTCACTGTATCGTTATGTGACAGTTCACTAATTCACTGTACCACTGATCACAGTCACCACTCAACAGCACAATCAGGTAGCTCCACGGCGGGTCGTCCCACCCGGTCAGGTCACACACTTACATGCACCGGTAATGCCCTAGCTCCACTTTTGGTTTCTTCGCCAAATCTTCGCACTATCACTAGCGATATGACTATTCTATGTTGCACCCTGCTAGCTACACACTGCGAGAGGCCAAATACTATGATCTAGCCTCTATACTCCTTCAATGTCCCGAGAAATTGACGAATTTCCGCGGACCTCACTAATCACGTGTGTCCCCTACCTTCTCCGCGCGCTACCTGTGTGTGTGTGTGTGTGTGTGTGTGTGTGTGTGTGTGTGTGTGTTCACCTAGTTGTGTTTCCGGGGTTGAGTTTTGCTCTTTCGGCCCGCCTCTCAACTGTCAATCAACTGTTTACTAACTACTTTTTTTTCCACACCACACCCACACACACACCCCAGGAAGCAGCCCATGACAGCTGACAAACTCCCAGGTACCTATTTACTGCTAGGTAACAGGGGCATTCAGGGTGAAAGAAACTTTGCCCATTTGTTTCTGCCGGGTGCGGGAATCGAACCCGTGCCACGCCTCTGTGTTTACTAGTTGTGTATGTGTGTGTGTGTGTGTGTGTGTGTGTGTGTGTGTGTGTGTGTGTGTGTGTGTGTGTGTGTGTGTGTGTGTGTGTGTGTGTGTGTGTGTGTGTGTGTGTGTGTGAGTGTGTGTGTGTGTGTACTCACCTAGTTGTGTTTGCGGGGGTTGAGCTCTGGCTCTTTGGTCCCGCCTCTCAACCGTCAATCAACAGGTGTACAGATTCCTGAGCCTATTGGGCTCTATCATATCTACACTTGAAACTATGTATGGAGTCAGCCTCCACCACATCACTTCCTAATGCATTCCATTTGTCAACTACTCTGACACACACACACGTTGTGTGTGTGTGTGTGTGTGTGTGTGTGTGTGTGTGTGTGTGTGTGTGTGTGTGTGTACTCACCTATTTGTGCTTGCGGGGGTTGAGCTTTGGCTCTTTGGTCCCGCCTCTCAACTGTCAATCAACTGGTGTACAGATTCCTGAGCCTACTGGGCTCTATCATATCTACATTTGAAACTGTGTATGGAGTAAGCCTCCGCCACATCACTGCCTAATGCGTTCTATCAGTTCAACTGAAAAAGTTCCTTCTAACGTCTCTGTGGCTCATGTGGGTACTCCGTTTCTACCTGTGTCCCCTTGTTCGCGTCCCACCAGTGTTGAATAGTTTATCCTTGTTTACCCGGTCGATTCCTCTGAGGATTTTGTAGGTTGTGATCATGTCTCCCCTTACTCTTCTGTCTTTCAGTGTCGTAAGGTGCATTTCCCGCAGCCATTCCTCGTAACTCATACCTCTTAGTTCTGGGACTAGTCTAATGGCACACCTTTGGACTTTTTCCAGCTTCGTCTTGTGCTTGACAAGGTACTGGCTCCATGCTGGGGCCGCATACTCCAGGATTGGTCTTACATATGTGGTGTACAAGATTCTGAATGATTCCTTACACAGGTTCCTGAACGCCGTTCTGATGTTAGCCAGCCTCGCATATGCCGCAGACGTTATTCTCTTTATGTGGGTTTCAGGAGACAGGTTTGGTGTGATATCAACTCCTAGATCTTTCTCTCTGTCCGTTTTATTAAGTACTTCATCTCCTATTCTGTATCCTGTGTCTGGCTTCCTGTTTCCACTGCCTAGTTTCATTACTTTGCATTTACTAGGGTTGAACTTCAACAGCCATTTGTTGGACCATTCACTCAGTCTATCTAGGTCATCTTGTAGCCTCCTACTATCATCCTCTGTTTCAATCCTCCTCATAATTTTTGCATCGTCGGCAAACGTTGAGAGGAACGAATCTATACCCTCTGGGAGAACATTTACATATACCAGAAACAGTATAGGTCCAAGGACTGACTCCTGCGGGACTCCACTTGTAACGTCTCGCCAATCTGAGACCTCATCCCTCACACAGACTCGTTGTCTCCTGTTGCTTACCTGATCAACCAGGCTGTGACTCATACGTCAGGCTGCGAGCAGCCGCGTCCATCAGCCTGGTTGATCAGTCCGGCAACCAGGAGGCCTGGTCGACGACCGGGCCGCGGGGACGCTAAGCCCCGGAAGCACCTCAAGGTAACCTCAAGGTAAGGTAGGTACTCCTCTATCCACCGGAGTACCTTCCCTCTCACTCCAGCCTGCATCTCCAACTTTCGCACTAGCCTCTTGTGTGGCACTGTATCAAAGGCTTTCTGACAATCCAAAAATATGCAGTCTGCCCACCCTTCTCTTTCTTGCCTTATTTTTGTTGCACAATTTTTCACATTTTTGTTGTGTGTGTGTGTGTGTGTGTGTGTGTGTGTGTGTGTGTGTGTGTGTGTGTGTGTGTGTGTGTGTGTGTGTGTGTGTGTGTGTGTGTGTGTGTGTGTGTGTGTGTGTGTGTGTGTGTGTGTGTGTGTGTGTGTGTGTGTGTGTGTGTGTGTGTGTGTGTGTGTGTGTGTGTGTGTGTGTGTGTGTGTGTGTGTGTGTGTGTGTGTGTGTGTGTGTGTGTGTGTGTGTGTGTGTGTGTGTGTGTGTGTGTGTGTGTGTGTGTACTCACCTATTTGTGCCGGCACGATCGAGCCCTAGCTCTTCGGCCCCGCTTTTCCAACCGTTGGTGGTCTAATGCAGTGACTCCTGGCATATTTCTTGCTTTTAATTTTATGAATGGAGTTTGCCTCTACAACCTGCTCCCTAACGACATTTCATTTCTTCACTACCCTTACACTAAACGAAAACTTTATAACATCTCTGTGAAACATGGAGTCTCGAGCTTCCATCCGTGACCACTTCTTCTGTTGATATTCATTGTAAACACTTCCTTTGTTTCTACCCTTTCAATCCCTCAATGTATTTTATACTTTTGTATCCAGACCTCCCTCTCCCTCCTTGTTTCCATCGTCGTCAGGTTTAGCTCCATCAGTCTTTCTTCACATGATCTTACTATATGATCCTGTGTGTGTATGTGTATTTACTCTTTTTTTTACTTTTTGTATCTGCAGAATCGAGCTATTAGCGCTCGGACCTCGACTGTCTAACCAATTTATTTTTCCTCTATGTCTACTACATATTCTTCTTTATAACACACGCACACACACACACACACACACCCACACACACACACACACACGCCCACACCCACACACACACACACACACACACACACACACACACACACACACACACACACAGGAGGGGAGGAGAGGAGGGGATACGCCCAGCCTATTAAATCTCATTTTCACCCAGAATGTAGAAGACATCGATCAGTTGGAACATGAAATACCACTAGGAGCTAGTGACCATTGTGTCCTAGTCTTTGACTACATGATGGAGCTTAAAATTGTGATCAAAGGACAAGAGGTCCGGGAAAGGAGACTTGATTACAGAAAAGGGGACTACAGAAGGATAAGGGACTACCTGGGAGAAGTGCAGTGGGAGGAAGAACTTAGAGGAAAAACAGTGCAAGGTATGATGAACCAAGTCATATTGAAATGCAAGGAGGCTGAAGAGAGATTTATTCCAACAATAAAGGAAAAAAGCAGAAGGGAATATAACAACCCATGGTTTAATAGACAGTGTCAGGAAGCAAAGGTGAGAAGCAGGAGGGAGTGGAGGAAGTACAGAAGACAAAGGACAGAGGACAACAGGATTAGATGTAACAGAGCTAGGAATGATTACATTAACATAAGACGAGTGTCGGAAAGAAATTTTGAGAATGATATTGCAGTCAAAGCGAAAAAGCAACCTAAATTACTACATAGCCATATAAGAAGGAAGATGTCGGTAAATGACCAAGTGACAAGACTGAGGAAAACAGAAGGGGCATATACAGAAAGCGACAAGGAAATCTGCGAGGTACTGAATGCAAAATTCCATGGAGTGTTCACAACCGAGCCTGAGCAGCTCCCATTGTTAGAAGAGATTACCCAAGATGAAAGACTATCAGATATAGAGGTGACAGCAGAGGATGTAATGGATCAGTTGACAACACTGGATGCAAATAAAGCTGTTGGACCAGACAAAGTATCACCGTGGATACTTAAAGAGGCAGCGCAGGCTCTCAGCGTGCCTCTGGCAATGATCTTTAATGAGTTACTTATGTCGGGAGAATTGCCCAGTCGCTGGAAGGAGGCAAATGTCGTACCGATTTTCAAAAAAGGTGATAGGGAGGAGGCACTTAACTACAGACCCGTATCACTGACAAGCATCCCCTGCAAAATACTTGAAAGAATAATTAGGCTAAGACTTGTTGGGCACCTGGAGAGCATTGGGTTTGTAAACAAGCACCAACATGGGTTCTGGACAGGGAAATCATGCCTAACAAACCTTTTAGAATTCTATGATAAAGTAACAAGGATAAGGCAGGACAGAGAAGGCTGGGCAGACTGCATATTTCTGGACTGCCAAAAGGCCTTTGATACAGTACCGCACATGAGACTGCTATACAAACTTGAGAGGCAGGCAGGAGTAAGCGGAAAGGCCCTAGTATGGGTGAAGAACTACCTAACAGGAAGGAGCCAGAGGGTAATGGTAAGGGGCGAGAAGTCGGACTGGCGAACAGTAACAAGTGGAGTACCTCAAGGATCGGTGCTGGGACCAATCCTCTTTCTAATTTACGTAAATGATATGTTTACAGGAGTGGAATCATACATGTCAATGTTTGCGGATGACGCAAAATTAATGAGAAGAGTTGTGACAGACGAGGATTGTAGGATCCTCCAAGAGGACTTAAACAGGTTGCAGAGATGGTCAGGGAAATGGCTACTGGAGTTTAACACCAGTAAATGTAAAGTTATGGAAATGGGATCAGGTGACAGGAGACCAAAGGGACAGTACACAATGAAGGGGAACAGCCTACCTGTAACGATTCGAGAAAGAGACCTGGGAGTGGATGTGACACCTAATCTAACTCCTGAGGCACATATAAATAGGATAACGACAGCAGCGTACTCTACACTGGCGAAAATTAGAATTTCATTCAGAAACCTAAATGAGGAGGCTTTTAGGGCGCTTTACACTGCCTACGTGAGACCCGTCTTAGAGTATGCCGTGCCATCATGGAGCCCCCACCTGAAGAAACACATAAAGAAACTGGAGAAGGTTCAGAGGTTTGCGACGAGGCTTGTCCCAGAGTTACGAGGGATGGGATATGAAGAGCGTCTGAAGGAACTGAACCTTACGACACTAGAGAAAAGAAGGGAGAGAGGAGATATGATAGGGACATATAAAATACTCAGGGGAATTGACAAAGTGGAAATAGATGAAATGTTCACACGTAATAATAACAGAAGAGGGGACATGGGTGGAAACTGGAAACTCAGATGAGTCACAGAGATGTTAGGAAGTTTTCGTTTAGCATGAGAGTAGAGGAAAAATGGAATGCACTTGGGGAACAGGTTCTGGAAGCAAACACTATTCATACTTTTAAAACTAGGTATGATAGGGAAATGGGACAGGAGTCAGTGCTGTAAACAACCGATAGCTGGAAAGGCGGGATCCAAGAGTCAATGCACGATCCTGCAGGCACAAATAGGTGAGTACACACACACACACACACACACACACACACACACACACACACACACACACACACACACACACACACACACACACACACACACACACGCGCGCGCGCGCACAGACACACACTCTCTCTCTCTCTCTCTCTCTCTCTCTCTCTCTCTCTCTCTCTCTCTCTCTCTCTCTCTCTCTCTCTCTCTCTCTCTCTCTCTCTCTCTCTCTCTCTCTCTCTCTCTCCCTCTCTCTCTCTCTCTCTCTCTCTCTCTCTCTCTCTCTCTCTCTCTCTCTCTCTCTCTCTCTCTCTCTCTCTCTCTCTCTCTCTCTCTCTCTCTCTCTCTCTCTCTCTCTCTCTCTCTCTCTCTCTCTCTCTCTCTCTCTCTCTCTCTCTCTCTCTCTCTCTCTCTCTCTCTCTCTCTCTCTCTCTCTCTCTCTCTCTCTCTCTCTCTCTCTCTCTCTCTCTCTCTCTCTCTCTCTCTCTCTCTCTCTCTCTCTCTCTCTCTCTCTCTCTCTCTCTCTCTCTCTCTCTCTCTCTCTCTCTCTCTCTCTCTCTCTCTCTCTCTCTCTCTCTCTCTCTCTCTCTCTCTCTCTCTCTCTCTCTCTCTCTCTCTCTCTCTCTCTCTCTCTCTCTCTCTCTCTCTCTCTCTCTCTCTCTCTCTCTCTCTCTCTCTCTCTCTCTCTCTCTCTCTCTCTCTCTCTCTCTCTCTCTCTCTCTCTCTCTCTCTCTCTCTCTCTCTCTCTCTCTCTCTCTCTCTCTCTCTCTCTCTCTCTCTCTCTCTCTCTCTCTCTCTCTCTCTCTCTCTCTCTCTCTCTCTCTCTCTCTCTCTCTCTCTCTCTCTCTCTCTCTCTCTCTCTCTCTCTCTCTCTCTCTCTCTCTCTCTCTCTCTCTCTCTCTCTCTCTCTCTCTCTCTCTCTCTCTCTCTCTCTCTCTCTCTCTCTCTCTCTCTCTCTCTCTCTCTCTCTCTCTCTCTCTCTCTCTCTCTCTCTCTCTCTCTCTCTCTCTCTCTCTCTCTCTCTCTCTCTCTCTCTCTCTCTCTCTCTCTCTCTCTCTCTCTCTCTCTCTCTCTCTCTCTCTCTCTCTCTCTCTCTCTCTCTCTCTCTCTCTCTCTCTCTCTCTCTCTCTCTCTCTCTCTCTCTCTCTCTCTCTCTCTCTCTCTCTCTCTCTCTCTCTCTCTCTCTCTCTCTCTCTCTCTCTCTCTCTCTCTCTCTCTCTCTCTCTCTCTCTCTCTCTCTCTCTCTCTCTCTCTCTCTCTCTCTCTCTCTCTCTCTCTCTCTCTCTCTCTCTCTCTCTCTCTCTCTCTCTCTCTCTCCCAGGAAGTAGCAGTTTAACTCCCAGGTACCTATTTAGTAGGCATCCAACAGTCTCAGGAGACTATGGAGTTGCGCTCTGGTTGTCGGTCTGGAGTGGCCTCTCCAGGGCGCAAAGCCCGGGTAGGTTGATACTGAGGAGAACCTGTTACCCAATGCAGCAAGTCCCTCCTCTCCACGGCGCCGAAAGTCTTCAATAGAAAGGCAAACGCCTGTAACAGACTAGGCTGTTGTAAGAATTATCCAGAGTGGTTTATCGACAAAAGAGAATGGGAAGCTGAGCCGCATGGTGACCTGACCCCCAGGGGAATTCGCGGTGGAAATAACCGACGCTTTGTTCATATCTGCGTATAATGAATCATCCTATAGTATTCAGTAATTTAGAGAAAATTAGCCTTTATTCATTTTTATTAAAATTGTATTGTATAATAGTACTGGATACAATATCAAGAGTATTCTAATTATTGAGTTAAGTCACCATCAGTGACGTCACGAATCGGATCTAACTTTTAAGGCGGAGTGACCGGCGGTCATAGGTCAGCAGGGTTGACATGTCTAATATTTTTCAAAGTTTTAATAACCATTTTTGTGATCGGGAACAGCTCTGCCGTTAGATGTTTGTAATTTAATTCAGTAAAATAATTCAACCAGTCTGGATCAATTCAGTACAAACAGAGTTTAATTGTTATAACTTAACCTTGCTAAAGTAACTGGGTAAGCGATGCGGAACAATACAATGTTCTAGTCTGGGCGAGATCAGACGAGGACAGATCAGTGTGGTCACGGAAGCAGCTAGGAGAGGTCAAACATCTTACCTCTCCCCAAGAACAGGCCCAACACCTAGAACTGTGGTCGCCCAAGGTATAGTTGCTATTGTTAAGTATAGAAATAGTCTCATTTGCCACTCAGGTCAAGTAGGGAGTGTTAAATTGATAGGGAGTGAACATATTTAGATTTTGTTTTAGTTTTCGTTTAATAAATTAAATTTGTTATTAATTTGCATTTTATTGTTTCCATGTGTTTTATGTGTATACTTGTCCTGGTCACGTGGTCCACACGAGGCAGAGTTGCATTGGGCGCCGATTCTAACATCGAATCGGAATTATCATTACCGTGTAATTTATTCCACACTCAAGGTCATCGTTTATAGTGGGGATCAAGCCCCTAGGTTGATTAATTAGCGTGATCGATCCAGACCTCGATCATTGCTCTTGTATTACTGGTCTGGTGGTGGCAGCAGAGGTGACTCTAGGGTTTTGTTCAGAGCTTAGGTCACGTCATACTGGGTGTAGAATCCTAAGTCGGTCAATCGTCTTAGGACCACGTGGCGTGGAGTTGGCTTTGTTAAAAGTTTTGGAGTCCCTTGGTAGAGAATAATAAGTAAGAATACGGGTAGAGGGAGAAAGAAGGAAGTAAAGAGAGAGGAACCCAAACCCGTGTTACAATGGTGCACAGCGGTGGTTTCAACAATTTTGTTTGAAATTGTTGAAAGGCTCACGCGTCTAGCCGTTCGAACACGTGCGCGGATGCTAAGAGACAGCCGCGGGCCAGGATTAGCAGTGCGCCCCACAAGTGCGTTTGAGTGGGGATTGGCGAATCTTGGGTCATGCGGGCTGATATGATTAAGGTTTAGTTAGTAAGATTAGGTTGTTAAAATAGATTTATTGAAAAGGAGACCGCTCCGAGTTGATTGGACTGGGTACCATACTCGACCCATTGCAATTAATTCAGAGGTGTTGGGAGCCACCATACTCTCAACAGCAGTTTCTTGAGGGCTGTCGGGGGCGGATATATCTGTGGGACGCCAGTAGATAGTCCGAGGGCGTTATTAGACGACCCAAAACGCTAAGGAAAAACGTAATCCGTGAAGGGCGTTGCGGCCTCCGAGGGACGGACTAGTAAACTACCTAGCAGCGATTCAACAACTAAGTGATCGCACACTTAGTGGAGGTTGAGTCGTCCCTAGTCATAATTGTTGCTGAAAGCTGCGTGTCGCTCTGTTGGAACCTAGATGGTGTGGCCTCTAGGCTAGGTGTGGTACGGCGAGCCGGTAGGAACAATTATAAGATTAAGTCGAGTGCATTTTTGAATTAAGTATACTTAAATTTATAAAGTAATTTCAGTTTATTTGCGTTGTTCTAGATTAATTTTTTCCCCTAAATTCAATCCCCGGTTAAAATTTTTCCCAAGTGTTTAGCGTTTTCTTGCATATTAGGCTAAGTGGGTACATTAAGTTTTGCAATTCCCTGTTGTATTAGTCTAAGTCAGAGGCGTTGTTGCTAGAGTGTAGTTAATCCTCTGGACTTAGGGCTATATGTCGGTCACGATAGATAAGTGAAGGAGTTTAAGGGATAGTAAGTTGCGTGTAAATGTTAGAGTCCGTGGTATATTTCTAAGTATTTTGGGATAAGTTTTCGGCTAAGTCGATGTCGGAAACTCGTTAACTGTAATTAATTTGTATTCGTGGGTTACGTGTATGATCTGGGTGTCATTAGGATTCTCCAGTCGATGCGAGTGAAAGTTTCTAGTTTTTACCAGTAAGACGGTAGAATTGTGTTTGTAGACTTAGAATTCTGTTTTCAGTAGAAACGTAGGTGGAAAACTTTCTAAGTCCAGCTTGGGCTAGAATCTGACTTTTTGGCGAAAAATTCGAATTTTCATGTTTTGTGTATATCCTAGGGTCAGTATTACTCTCTAGTGCGCGAAAGGGACGTAATTCTGTTCGTAAAACATTAAACAGTGATATTTACATTTTTGCCGAATTTAGTTAATTTTCGAGAAAATCGTGTCGTAATTTTGTCAGAGTCCATTTGAGGTGAAAATCTCGGATTTTGACGAAAAATCGAATTAGTGAGTGTTGAAACCGCCCGATGTGTCAGTATTGTTCTGCATACAACGTCAGTAGTAAATAATAACGTATTTATATCTGGGAACGAGAAACCCAAATTTTTGTGAATTAAAGGAGTTTTGTGATATTTGGGGTGATAGAAATTTTTTCCCTCGGAGTCAGAAAAATTGGCAGAGTCCAGCAATTGAGTAAAAAACGCAGTTTTTGATAAAAATTCAAATTTTGGTAAGCATATATAGGTCCTGGGTGTCTATATTAATCACTAGAGCGGTTTATTAACGTAAAACTAGTTATTTTCCTTCATAACAAAAATTTTGATTTTTCAGCGTTTAAGCGAAAAAGCGCGGGACTTAGTTTTTTTTCAGCGCAGCTGGTCCCGCTCCATCAGTCATCAGTGGCCACGCTGCTCACTTCAAGCGCGTTTAGTATTCAAGTACAGTAAATATTCTTTATTAATCCATCACGAGTGCTGTGCATTAGTTGCGTTATCATTTAAATTGTTTTATATAAATTAGATTCTTTAATTTTTTTAACGTAAAGGACTTAGGTTTTAGCAATAGAACTGCGGGATATTTCACGGTCAGACACGAGTGCGGGGCAGACACTCATTCATTGGATTCACTTCAGCGATTCTCTCGATAAATCGTTGTATTTCCTATTTTGGGAATTTAGTAGTTTTCTCTTAGAAAAGAGTTGTGATTTTTTTTTTATTTGTGTAAGATCACGGTTGTAGTGAGTCCGGGTCGAGGGTGTACTAAAGGGTAGTTTAGAAGAGACGTGGCACACCAGGAATCACAGAAAATGTTTAACCCTGATAATGACCAGTCAGTAGGGACCAGTGGGAATGGGAGTGTAGAGGATAGAACCTCTTCCGACACCACTGGGGATCGCTCAGGTAGCGATACTATTATTGACATGAGTGGGGAGTCTTGCGAGGAGTCGTCCCATGAGTGGGGAGAGCCGTCTTGGGTTCCCCCACAAATAACATCGACGCCATGCCAGCAGGGCAGACAGGGGGCCTCAGTTAGTATGGCAGGACGTCCCACTTCGCTCGGTAGAGAACAGCAACCCGTTCAACGGGAACATGAACAACCACACCAACAGCAGGAACTACCCAACATAACACCAATACCACAGCACCCACGACACCTAGGTACACCTCATCCGTCACTACAACAACCCCAACCCCACCTCCCATACCAACCCTTCCCCCAACCCCAGGCCACTCCATACCCATTCCAACCCCAGGCCACCCCATACCCATACCCATACCCATTCCAACCCCAGGCCACCCCATACCCATTCCAACCCCAGGCCACCCCATACCCATACCCATTCCAACCCCAGGCCACCCCATACCCATTCCAACCCCAGGCCACACCATACCCACCCCAACCTCAATCCACACCCCAACCCGAGGCCACCCACACCATACCTCAGCCTCAACCCCAACCTCAATCCACACCCCAACCCGAGGCCACCCACACCATACCTCAGCCTCAACCCCAACCTCAATCCACACCCCAACCCGAGGCCACCCACACCATACCTCAGGCCAAACCCCAACCTCAACCCAGTCCCCAACCCCGGGACCCACCCACTGCCAGTAGCTCCGCGTCACATGCAGAGGGACTTGTGAGTCTGATTCCCAAGTTGACTCTGCCGACACTCAGAGGTAGGGAGTTGTCGCTCATTAAGGTGGAACGCAACCGCCAGGTGGAAGACTGGCTTTGTGAAATTGGTTCGATGCTGGAAGCTGTCCCGGGGGATAGATCGAAAATTGCTCTCGCTATGGGGGCTTGCGTGCACGTAGCCGGTCCACTGGCGGGATTTACAGAGTTTCAGCACCTGACATCTTGGCCTCAGTTTGTCCAAGCGATTAGGGGCAGATTCAAAGACAGGGTTTCGGAGGATGAGGCTTACTTTTATCTCGAGATCACCACTACCCACCTGCTGCGTCATCAAGACTGCAGTCATTCCAGCAGTGTTGGAGGAGAGGTCAAGAAATGGAAAGCACGTAGCAGTACTCAAGAATTTCGCCGGAAGATTAATGATTACGTCATCTGAAGTAACAAGAAAGCAGAAGTAAGGCGGTCACAGGTGGAAGGCACGGTTTCCCTACAGAGTACCGGGACTCGCCAATAGAAGGTCGCAAAATTGTCTCCTTTGGCCTAAAGTCGGCGGTACGAGGGTATGCACAGTTGGTGTTTACGGCCTAGTAACCTGGTGACATCAAGAAACGCCTGAGATGACGTGAGCAATGATGGAAGACGAGATTCACCTGTTCTGCAAACAAGCAACCCGCCTCTACGACCTTCTAACATCACTCCTGCTAGGAGACACCGTTGGTACATCCAGTTCTGCTCTGCTGTGGTCATCTGCGACGTCAAGTTTAACATCACGACTACCGTGTGAACTGTGATTGATATGAAGGCGTGTGGACTGTCGAGAGCAAGATTAATGGCCGAAGTAACAGTATTCTACAGCTGTCACTTGGCACTCCGCTCTACTACACTCTGTCGTCATTCCGGAGTACCGGATGGGAGTACAAGAGGACCAGGTATTGATGTCTACACATGAGAAGAAGCAAGATCGACACCGTCATCGTCAGCGCCTACATTCAGCATCAAGCAGCATCGATTTTTTTTTTCTCGTTTACTCAATATGAACCATTGATACAAACAACAAAGTTGGCTCTGAACATCTGTGTAAAGACCATCTGGACACTTTTGTTTAAATGTTGAAAAACAGATTTAAAATAATTCTGGTATAATATATGAAAATTTTACTCTATAAATTGGTCAGTAATCAAAATCGAAGCCCCTGTGTAATTGTCTCAGCCCAGAACAAACGGTTATGGAAAATTATGTTGTGCTATTTTTTTCAGAATGTTTGAACACAGGAGAGGCGGACCAATATAAACATTGACACTTCTAGTGAGTGAGAACACTTGGCTGTGCAGTCAGCTGAAACCTGTGATATAGTATAGGAATTTTTTTTTATTTTTAGATACATGTAATAAACATTAGGTGTGTTCCTTAACATGTCAAGGTTGACATTGATGGGGAGTGGTTAGTACACGGATGTGAGCTTGATAGTTCCGTAGTACGCTCCCGGATGACTGAAAGTTCAGTCTGATGATATAACTTTAATGTTATGTTTGAGCACGGTGTGGCCGGCTCTAGAGGACACATGGACTTGGCTAGTGAAGAGCCAAGAGAGTTTAATAGCTAGTTTTTGATGGTAGAGTAGGGACATGTTATTTAGCTATGTCAGTAAGGGTAGGATGTATGTTTCCTGATATTGGAGGATTGCTGTCAGTTGACAGCTGAGAAATTTATGAAATATGAACATGTTCATTATGATGTTGGACTATTATTTGTCAAATTTTATTAGTTAGGTTAGCTTTTGTTTGTGGCATGAGTTGAATTGTGGGTTTGGATACTAAACCTCGTGAATTTTAACAAATTAACAAGGTTTACTAAGTGCTTGTGCGGGGGGGTTGTAACAGACTAGGCTGTTGTAAGAATTATCCAGAGTGGTTTATCGACAAAAGAGAATGGGAAGCTGAGCCGCATGGTGACCTGACCCCCAGGGGAATTCGCGGTGGAAATAACCGACGCTTTGTTCATATCTGCGTATAATGAATCATCCTATAGTATTCAGTAATTTAGAGAAAATTAGCCTTTATTCATTTTTATTAAAATTGTATTGTATAATAGTACTGGATACAATATCAAGAGTATTCTAATTATTGAGTTAAGTCACCATCAGTGACGTCACGAATCGGATCTAACTTTTAAGGCGGAGTGACCGGCGGTCATAGGTCAGCAGGGTTGACATGTCTAATATTTTTCAAAGTTTTAATAACCATTTTTGTGATCGGGAACAGCTCTGCCGTTAGATGTTTGTAATTTAATTCAGTAAAATAATTCAACCAGTCTGGATCAATTCAGTACAAACAGAGTTTAATTGTTATAACTTAACCTTGCTAAAGTAACTGGGTAAGCGATGCGGAACAATACAATGTTCTAGTCTGGGCGAGATCAGACGAGGACAGATCAGTGTGGTCACGGAAGCAGCTAGGAGAGGTCAAACATCTTACCTCTCCCCAAGAACAGGCCCAACACCTAGAACTGTGGTCGCCCAAGGTATAGTTGCTATTGTTAAGTATAGAAATAGTCTCATTTGCCACTCAGGTCAAGTAGGGAGTGTTAAATTGATAGGGAGTGAACATATTTAGATTTTGTTTTAGTTTTCGTTTAATAAATTAAATTTGTTATTAATTTGCATTTTATTGTTTCCATGTGTTTTATGTGTATACTTGTCCTGGTCACGTGGTCCACACGAGGCAGAGTTGCATTGGGCGCCGATTCTAACATCGAATCGGAATTATCATTACCGTGTAATTTATTCCACACTCAAGGTCATCGTTTATAGTGGGGATCAAGCCCCTAGGTTGATTAATTAGCGTGATCGATCCAGACCTCGATCATTGCTCTTGTATTACTGGTCTGGTGGTGGCAGCAGAGGTGACTCTAGGGTTTTGTTCAGAGCTTAGGTCACGTCATACTGGGTGTAGAATCCTAAGTCGGTCAATCGTCTTAGGACCACGTGGCGTGGAGTTGGCTTTGTTAAAAGTTTTGGAGTCCCTTGGTAGAGAATAATAAGTAAGAATACGGGTAGAGGGAGAAAGAAGGAAGTAAAGAGAGAGGAACCCAAACCCGTGTTACACGCCAATACGATTGGTTCCAGCGCCGTCGCAGGAACTGTGAGTTCCGGGGTTAACCTCGAAGTTGGTGAAAAAAGGCACACGGACTCCAAACCCGGAGACCGCCGGGAACGTGGCCGGAGAAGAACCACCCCATCAAGAGCAAAAACGACCCCAGCCTCCTGAAGCAGAGCCTGGTCCACACGACCCTCGGGAGGTGGACGTCCGGGTCCCGCACTTATGGGTTCCAGGAAGAGATCTTCACAACCCCATTTCACCTGAGGCGGCTTCCCTCAAGACCTAGCAGAAAGAAGAGTGATAATTATTGAGGAGGAGCGGCATACTCTAAGACGGGTCTCACGTAGGCAGTGTAAAGCGCCCTAAAAGCCTCCTCATACAACAATTATTCTTATAATAATTATTATAATAATACTAATCTATATGAATAAAAATGGAAATGTTCGTTTGTTCAAAATCGCTAATCTCCAAAAGTTCTTCACCGACTGCCTTGAAATTTTCACACGACGTGTTCCATTCGCATCCGAGTAGGTTTTTATATACAAACTATATAGATGTCACATCTGTGACGGGAAAAACATGCTTTTTTTGAAAAACTGTTTTTCAAGTGTTTTTCATATGAGGGAAATCTTCGAAACCTCTTTACCGATTGCTTTGAAATTTCCACACAACGTTGCATTCGAATAGGCGAGTGTTTTTATAACCTACTATATACATGCCTCACCTGTGACAAGAAAAAAACATGCTTTTTTTTAAACAGCATCATCTGTAGGACGTAAGAGCAACTCATGCTGTAATCTCCGAAAGTTCTTCACCGATTCCTTTAAAATTTTGACACAACGTTCCAATCATATACGTGTATGATTTTATATACCTACTATTTAGATACCACACCTGTGATCGATAAAATTTAATTTTTTTGAAAAACAGTGCCATCTGTTGCATGTACGAACAACACACACACTATATAAATATGTTACGATTACATTTCAGTGTTTCCGATTGCTTTGATAAATTGATTTTCATAGATTTTTAGTTATTTTCATTTTGATTTAATTATTTTGTGTGACATTGCGTTGGAATCGAGCTGTGTTGTTTACCATACCATTCATTTAATGGGTATTCATTTCATGGGTATTCATTTCATGGGTATAGTTTATCTGTTTCTTTTTTCATTGTTTTTCATTTTATTTTGTTAACTGTTTTGCTAATTTATCAGTGCAATTGGTGGTGAAATTGAGCTGTGTTGATTGATCTGTGTTTGAATATAAATATTTCGTTAGTATTTTTTGTTTTTGTTTTAAAAACAAGAAAATAGACAACACGTTTATTTCACAGCTGCAAAATGTGCAACAAACAGCTATGAATCCACCTGTTACAACGTTAACTGCTTTCTTCACGTTATGTCAAAATGACGTGCTTGCTAAAACACTGCTGAACACGGAAGTGCCTCCGTATTACACATGGAATGCCAGTAGAAAATCATTTGAACGACATAAACGAGAAGAGCGAGTCGACGGACAACCTGCATAGTCCTCATGCAAGTCAAAAAACATGCATGAGGACTATGGTAAATGAAATCAATAAAAGATTTGATTGGAAATGGAAAGAACAGAGTATTAAGGGACGATGACGCAAAAGTAATGGACGCCATATTTGACCTGAGGAGGGGTGGAACATTGATAACCAGACCTTGTTTACTGGGGGTTTTCTCTGGCCATAAAATCAGATAAGCCATAGTTTTATCTTCACAGAGTTGCAAGATAGGGTAGAGTACTCAGGCAGTCTATGGCGCTGTTTTGTGAGAGTCCATGTTTCCTAGTGGTTTATATATGTCTGTCACCGGTGGGAAGGTGTGGTGGCTGTGTGCACAGTGCACAGTTCAGCTCTGGTGCACATGCACCAGAGCACATTTGGGAATTTTATTAACCAAGCTGTTACCATCAGAATGGCCTTGAGTTGTAAGGAGTTCAATTTGCCATATGTTATATAGTGTCTTATACATATAAATCTTTGTCGTATTTATTTGGCTGTTTGCCTGCTCCTTGCTCAAGTAAAAGCCTCCATTTCCCTAGACAACATTTAAAAGTCATTACACACACACACACACACATTCGTGACAGAATTCTGTCATAAGTCTTCCATATGGCATACCCAGGGGAGCCTGGGGGTGAGACAAATTTTGATAGATGGGCAAATAAACAAGTGTCCTAAAACTCAGAAAAGGAGATTGTATACCTCATCTGAAAGTGAGGATAATGGAGCTAAGCGATAAACTAATTATGAACCAAGGAGTTAGGAGTCCAGCTAGATCCAGCAGAGTGCAGGTGGTGTGCCTGTGTAGAGAACCTCCAACGCAAGTGGACAGAGTCAAAGAAACTCAGGAGAATATAGAAGAGACTTTTCCCAACTAAGATGGTATAAATGTAACGGACGTGGTCACATGGTGAAAGATGTTGACCGGGCAAGAGAGTTGTGACCCTGACAGTGTGTGACCCCCGAAACGCATGTGTTAATTTGATACAGGACAAACCACCGAAAGTTAACTTGACGAACGAGAGGTATCGCCCCTTCATTAGTAAAAGTTGAGTTAGCATAGAAGGCCAACCTGAAGTGGAAGTAAGTATCCTAAGAGATACGGGAGCGAATCAGAGCCTGATTCTGAGGAGCCTGATCGCGGATGATCAACTTTTAGCTGGCAGTCGGAAGATAAAGGTGTATGGGTTATTGTCTGAATGTTACATGCCCATTTGTGCTGTCCGGCTGAAGTCAGACTATTTGTCGGCCAACCCGTTCTCGCAAATTCGTAAAGTCAATATTGACTTATTAACTACGTACATAGGTGATATACTAAACATAATAGATACCCCTAAAAAGATTCATAGAAAACACCTACCTTACCTAACCTTGTTAGTATCTTAAGCATCTTATTGCTTCTTAATTACAATTATTACTTAACCTATACCTATTATAGGTTAGGTAATAATTGTAATTACGAAGCAATAAGATGCTTATCTTAAGATACTAACAAGGTTAGGTAAGGTCGGTGTTTTCTATGAATCTTTTTAAGGGTATCTATTATGTTAAGTATGTCACCTATGCACATATTTAATAAGTCAATATTGACTTATTAAATTTGCGAGAACGGTTTGTGTCGGCAGAGGTGATGATGGAGTATGGCCTGACATACCTGTTCCAAGGATACAAGGGATCCTTGGTAATGACTTGTGCGGATTGAATGTGTTACCGGAGCTCATTTTGGAAGCTATGCCGGAGGAGTGCCAAAAGTGCAATGATACTGATGGGACACCTGAGAGAGTAGACCTGACTAACATCCGAGGGGATGAGTCAGAGGACAGCCAAGTCATTGTATACTCTGCCTGTGTAATAACGCTGGCAGAGGTTGCCGACGAGGGAGATGCTGGAGGTGAGGCGACAGTGTCGAGAGTTTCTTTCACCCTATGCCCCTGTTACCTAGCAGTAAAATAGGTACCTGGGTGTTAGTCAGCTGTCACGGGCTGCTTCCTGGGGGTGGAGGCCTGGTCGCGGACCGGGCCGCGGGGACACTAAAGCCCCGAAATCATCTCAAGATAACCTCAAGAAGCACTCTGGAAGAGGTAGAGCGACTGTTATGACCTCACATACACCAGTATGATCATACTGTGGCTGGTGTATGAGGAGTTCATACTGTATAGTGATATGCAGGCCACCTAGCCTAATATCACAAATATTATTATATCTATATAATCTTTTTTTGGCAAAACTCTAGTGTATATTACGTATTGCAATTGCATGTTTAGTATACTTATCCATATTACGTATCATTACCAAACGTATGTGTCATGTATTTGTGGAGATATTGGAAGAATAAGAAATAGCAGATGCCAAATGTCTTCTATCTTGCAAAATACCATTATGTCTCTATAGTATGAAATTCTATGTATTGTTGTACATGACATGCTAAGCATATTATGTATACATTTAGGTACCAAATGTATGACTAGCATGCATACTTTGATATATCCATTTCATTAATGTTCTATGCATTAGCTCTTGTCATGTTGTTCACTGATATTTTGGTACTGTGAGATTTATACCACAAAGGCAAGGTTTTGGTAATTATATTGGTATATGATGCTTATTTTTATTCATGTATACTTATGTATTAACGGTTGTCCGTGTTATGGGGGGTGGGCTGGAGCTCCGCTAGCAAAGGGTGCTGCTAGGGGCTCAGGAGACAGAGTACTCAGTCTCTCTGAATCACGTGCCTCACATGAGTCACTTGGTCCCACAGGAGGGGACCATGTATTTCCCACCACCACAGGTCTTTGCTCCCACCACCGAGGTGCCACTGATTCACCCTTGGAGCCCTCAATCAACCACGGGTAACTGCTATTAGCAATTCTGGCCTAAACCCACAGAGGAGTGAAGGAAGACTAAGGCTTACCTTTAACAACACTGAGTCTTGCCTGCCAGACCAAAAGTTTCAGGAATTAATTTTCCACCTGCGTTTCTCTATCTTAAAAAGGTCGCCAGCTCGGTTCATATATCTGCACCCCAGCAATGCAGTTCAGTGGATGTATACTATATTGCCTGTTACCAAAGTGTTGCTACTCCTACAGAACTGACAGGACTGCCAGAATACGGTACACTTTATAAATATCTATGTCACCCTATCACTCTCCAGCTCTACCTGGAGTAGTGATAGGGTATATATATATACATATATTAGTATATTTTGGTAGCTGTCTTTCCTGTAGACATATATTATTAAATATGACCGAAAAAGTAAGATTAATAATTCTAACACGAATTTTCTCAATCTTTCGTACATTACGCTTTACTGTTGGAGGTAAATCAAAAATCACTTCTCCAAAATTCATTTTTATTTCTAGTCTGACGCGACACGGGCGCGTTTCGTAAAACTTATTACATTTTCAAAGACTTCACAAATACACAACTGATTAGAACTTACGTCTCTCTGATATTATATCTACATTTGAGTGAGGTGGGAAGGATGATGTGGCATTAACACAAGACAGAACAGGGGATATTAATAGGGTATTAAAAGTATCAACACAAGACAGAACAGAAAACAATGGGTATTGAATAGAAGTGTTTGTAGAAAGCCTATTGGTCCATATTTCTTGATGCTTCTATATTGGAGCGGAGTCTTGAGGTGGGTAGAATATAGTTGTGCAATAATTGGCTGTTGATTGCTGGTGTTGACTTCTATATATATATATATACATATATATATATATATATATATATATATATATATATATATATATATATATATATATATATATATATATATATATTTAGCGGTACCACCACTGGTTTAATTAAAGGGACCCACATCCTCGAAGAAGAAAATAAATAGTGTTCAGAGAAGATCTTGTGGATTCTCACTGAATCTTTTCCTCTCCTACCACCCCTATTATTTTTTTTTTTATTTGATTTTATTGTAATGCTACAGTTTACAGAAAACACACACTTATATAACATTATACCAATCAGTGTTCGAAGACTTCGTCCAGCTCCTCGGGGGTCGGGTGCGTACCCAAGATACAGCATGCATTTCCCCTCTGAACAGCGACACTGAGGCGCTGGAACATAAAACTGGCCGCTCTTGGGTCTCTAGTCTTCCCAATGAGTTCCTCGCCCAGCTCCTTCAGGAACTTAAGTGCACATTTACCCCAGGCGCCCAGAGTCTCAGAGCCTATTGGCACGAACCTGTAACAACGTTCTAGGTCCCTGTACTTGTTAGTTTTCTGGGTCTCCCTGAAGGTGGCCGCCCCGCCTCCCTCAGCTGCGCTGTAAGGTAGATAGGTATCAGCCACTGTGGATGCACACGTGTAGTCCCACACGACCTGTTTACCTTCCCTCCACGGCTGCAGGGTGACTCCATCTGGGCGTTTTTGGCTGTTGTCAGGTCTGCACAACTGAGGTTCCCTTTGTGCTGGGCATCCAGCTGAAGCCAAACTTCTCTTGATGATGTCATTGACTGCTTCATGTCTGGCAATCTTTCCCTGTGTCTTACGACAGATGAGACCATGGCTGCCGTATTGGTCTGCCCGTGCATGGCCGCAAATACACCGATGCTCCGTGGAGATAGGGGCGGCAAGGCGCAGAGCAACACCAATATTTAGTGTCCGATGGTCCAGGCGGGTGCCCAAGGCGGAATTAGGGACTGCCAACAGGAAGTCCCCGGCATGGGGCGCTTGCACAGCTAGAAGACGCGCTTTGTCCTTCCTGGAAGCTGCCTCCAGCAATGATGTGGCGATGTTCTCCACTATGGGGCTATCCCATTTGGACTGTTTGCAGTCATTTGGAAAAGTCGGTCGAGGATGAGAGTTGACGAGAGTGTCCCACTGACCGGCTCCTTCCGCGAATTTGGGATCATGAATCCCAATGAAGTCTCTTAGGTGTTCCAGTAGTATTTCCTTAACTAATTCACCTGTTGCACTGGTCGAAGATAAGAATGCTGGCAATGCTAACTGTGTCGCCTTGCGAATACCTATTCCCCCGAGTCTAACTGGGAGCGTTGCTTGGTCCCATTGGTCATCGTGCAGGGAGAGGTTCAACACTTTCACGGTTATTGACCTTAGGAGTGTGTCATATTCTGTTAATTTTGGGCTGTCGAAGGAGGGAGCACACCTTAGGAAATAGGTCAGTCTGGGCAAAGCCAGGCACCTTGTGAGAAGGTACAAAGCATCGTGGGCGTCCAAAGCCCCTATTCTTCCCTCCATCCTCCTCAGGTCGTTCAGCTTTTCTTTGAGGACTACCTCAATGGCGCTCGAGCCCAGAGGTGCCCCTAGCAGCACACTGTCGGTGGGAGAGATCACTTGGGCTCCTGGCAATATGGTTCGCACTGCATCTATGGTTGGTTGGCTAGATGAGATGATTTCACACTTTAATGGGTTTAGTGTGAGTCCTAACTCCTCTCCCTTAGATTTCACCAGCTGTAGATCTTCTAGCAGGGACTCCTGTGTCCCTGCCAGGGTGCCATCGTCCAGGAACCAGATGTTGAGTTCGCTGGTCAACCTGCTTGTGACCTCTTTAACAGCCATGCAAAAAAGAAAAGGGGCAAGTGGGTCTCCCTGCTGGACACCTTCTGCAGAAACAACTTCATGTTCCCCAAACAGCAGCGTCGATTCCCTACTGTACCCTGCTGAGACGAAGGGGAGTAGAGAAGGAAAGCTTGTTCGAACTGCTTCCAGTACCACATCCCTTTTTACCTGGTTGAAAGCATTTTTAAAGTCTAATTTAATTAATGCCTTATTTTCTGGGAGTTGCTTGATATAGGCTCGTGCTGCATGAGCTGCTGCTTCACAGCCATGGGGGACACCAAAACCTAGTTGATGGGGTCGAAGCATCGTCGCAGCGTCTATGCTAATTTTTCTGACAGCTGCCCTAGCAACAAGGCGCCGAAGTGTGTTACCCACGGCAATGGGTCTGACTCCACCATCTTTCTTCTTGAGGGCACAAAGGGATGCTCCAAAGAAAAATGGTTTAATTGTATCTGGGATCAACCCAGAGAGGCAGTCGTTGACAAACTTCGTGACCTCTGACAATAGTGTCTCGGCAACTTCTCCGAGAACTGGGTTTACCATCTCCTTGAGGTGCTGAGGTCTTACTCCAGTGTATCCCCCTGCCGAGCCTGGCGGAAATGACATGATGGCTTTGTATACCTCTGACGCTTGGAGGAATAGAGGTCCCATGTCTGGGACATTTGTGTCCTGAGCAGTGGGTTCCCATGGTACTCTAGGAGGGTGCTTCTCTCTCAGCGAGTTGGCGGTAGCGGTATTTCTAGGGGCGATTGTGTCTTCGCTGGTAAGTAACCTAATTGCCCCTACTGTGTTGCCCTCTTCAATTTTTTTGGTCACTTGTGTTCCTAGTTTAAAATTGTCATTGGAACTCTTGGGTCTGCCACGACGGTTTTTGCGTTGAGGAGGGATGGGGATCAAGTTGTCAGCTCTGGGGAAATTATTTATTGCCCTAGTGACTGATGAGGCTAGCGACTTGCCTCCTCTTGCAGGTACGCCTAAGCAAATATTGCCAAACAGGAGCAAATTATGCCATGCTTTGATGGTGGCTGCAGCATTAAGATTTTCAGACCGTTCATTTACTCTCCTTAAAAGGTCTGTATATTTCCCTGCTGCAAATGGGCGCGCTGCTTTAGGAATGTGGGGAAGAGTTCTGGTGGTGGATGCTTTGATGGCCCCCAGGAGGTCATCTGATGACATGAAGTTTGCTGGGATGTGTGGGGGTGCTGGGGGGACCTGTGGGCCTTCTCTCTCTACAGGTACCGTCAATGAACCCTCACAGTTGTTGTGTTGACGTAGGGTTCCATCGTTTCTAAGGCTGTGTGATTCGTCACACACCCGACACGTTCCTCTGGGTCTGGGTCCTCTGGTTGCACGTCTGGGTGCACTGTTCCCAGGACCCTGTTCTTGGCTGAGGGGTTCCTGGTTAGTTGGTGGAGTCCCCTCCATCCCCCAGGCGGCCGGCGTGGGAGGGATGACAGGGGTGGTGGCGGCAGGGGTGGACACGGGTGGTGGCAGGAGGGGAGGCTAGCTGTCCCTCACACTCACCACTCCTATGAGTACTTGTGTCTCCCTCCCTTTTGGGAGGAACCTGAATGCCTGCTGTGACCTGTGCCATATCTGGGTGCATGGAGGGTAGCACATCCCTGCCACAAGCACTGTGTGGGTGGGAGACACCCAGGGGCAGGGTGGGATGGCAGGAGGTACTGCTGTGCGGTCAGGCCGGCGGGCGGGGAGGAGGTGGGGGTTGACCGGGCCTCGCTCAGCTTGAGGGGGGGTCTGGGTGACACTTAAACACTGGTATAATTTTCTTGTATATCACTGCACAATGGTGAATGAATCATACACTTGTAATCCGACACACTGTGAGCTCTATTAGCTCTGACCATGATTGCTGATTTTTATTTTCATTTTTCTTTCCCAAACGTATTTCTATAAACACTGGGTGGCACATGGGTGACCCCCCCCCCCTTGCCCGACCGAACAACAACACCCCCTCCTCCCCCACACCTTAGCCTGGGAGGCCTAGAGGGCGCCAGCGTGGCCCTCACTGCCGTTGTATTCCATACACTGCACACCCACCTGTTTTTATCCGTTTTTGTTGAGATGGTCCACTCTATAGGCACTTGCCGCCACTCCTGCACCTTCCCAGGACTTTCACACAGCACTCTGTGAAGGCTAGGCACGGTGACGTCAGGATGTCCCTACGTAATGGCTCAGTAAACAACAGAGCCTCCTCCACACGTCCTCCCTCCCCGGTAGCCCGTATATTGTATAGAGACTGGAGCCTACTCCTGCTGCTATATATATATATATATATATATATATATATATATATATATATATATGTATATATATATATATATATATATATATATATATATATATATATATATATATATATATATATATATATATATATATATATATATATATATATATATATATATATATATATATATATATATATATATGTCGTACCTAGTAGTTCCTGAATCATGCAGTGGCCACCCTGAAGCCATCAACACAGCCACTCTCCTGGTCAACAAAGGTGTCCAGCAGCTGGACACCCTCATAAAGACTGTGAAGCAGTATCCTTCTCCGCGATAACAGCTTGATGGTTAAATGCAACCTCAGAATACTGAGAAAAAAAAAATTGTACCACTTACGGGCTATTCATGCCCGTGCCACCTCTTGGGTGGCTTAATCTTTATCTATCTCTATCTATCTGTGTAAGTTCTATTCAGTTGTGTATGTGTAAACTAAAGTCTTTGAAAATGTAATAAGTTTTACGAAATGCGCTCAAGTGTCGCGTCAGACTAGAAATAAAAATGAATTTTGGAGAATTGATTTTTTAATTACCACCAACAGTGAAAAGAAATGTACGAAAGATAGAGTAAATTTGTGTTAGAATTATTAATATTACTTTTTCGGTCATATTTAATAATATATGTCTACAGGAAAGACTGCTACCAAAATATACTAATATATATATATATATATATATATATATATATATATATATATATATATATATATATATATATATATATATATATATATATATATATATATATATATATATGTCATACCTAGTAGCCAGAACGCACTTCTCAGCCTACAATGCAAGGCCCGATTTGCCTAATAAGCCAAGTTTTCATGAATTAATGTTTTTTCGACTACCTAACCTAACCTAACCTAACCTTTTCGGCTACCTAACCTAACCTAACTTATAAAGATAGGTTAGGTTAAGTTAGGTACGGTTGGTTAGGTTCGGTCATATATCTACGTTATTTTTAACTCCAATAAAAAAAATTGACCTCATACATAATGAAATGGGTAGCTTTATCATTTCATAAGAAAAAAATTAGAGAAAATATATTAATTCTGGAAAACTTGGCTTATTAGGCAAATCGGGCCTTGCATAGTAGGCTGAGAAGTGCGTTCTGGCTACTAGGTACGACATATATATATATATATATATATATATATATATATATATATATATATATATATATATATATATATATATATATATGTCGTACCTAGTAGCCAGAACTCACTTCTCAGCCTACTATTCAAGGCCCGATTTGCCTAATAAGCCAAGTTTTCCTGAATTAATATATTTACTATAATTTTTTTCTTATGAAATGATAAAGCAACCCTTTTCTCTATGTATGAGGTCAATTTTTTTTATTGGAGTTAAAATTAACGTAGATATATGACCGAACCTAACCAACCCTACCTAACCTAACCTAACCTATATTTATAGGTAAGGTTAGGTTAGGTAGCCAAAAAAAGCTAGGTTAGGTTAGGTTAGGTAGGTTAGGTAGACGAAAAAACATTAATTCATGAAAACTTGGCTTATTAGGCAAATCGGGCCTTGAATAGTAGGCTGAGAAGTGCGTTCTGGCTATTAGGTACGACATATATATATATATATATATATATATATATATATATATATATATATATATATATATATATATATATATGCGAACAAGCCTGAATGGTCCCCAGGACAATATGCAACTGATATATATATATATATATATATATATATATATATATATATATATATATATATATATATATATATATATATATATATATATATATATATATGCAGAATAACCACATATGAAAAATAGAAAATGCTTAACGCGTTTTCGGCTAATTCGCCTTCATCAGAGCAAAGTAGAATCTTTGTCATTCTACTTTGCTCTGATGAAGGCGAATTAGCCGAAAACGCGTTAAGCATTTTCTATTTTTCATATGTGGTTATTCTGCATACTTGGATCAGTGTTTTTGTGATCATTGTTGCATATATATATATATATATATATATATATATATATATATATATGTCGTACCTAGTAGCCAGAACGCACTTCTCAACCAACTATGCAAGGCCCGATTTGCCTAATAAGCCAAGTTTTCATGAATTAATGTTTTTTCGACTACCTAACCTACCTAACCTAACCTAACCTAACTTTTTCGGCTACCTAACCTAACCTAACCTATAAAGATAGGTTAGGTTAGGTTAGGTTGGGTTTGTTAGGTTCGGTCATATATCTACGTTAATTTTAACTCCAATAAAATAAAATTGACCTCATACATATGGAAATGGGTAGCTTTATCATTTCATAAGAAAAAAATTTAGAGAAAATATATTATTTCTGGAAAACTTGGCTTATTAAGCAAATCGGGCCTTGCATAGTAAGCTGAGAAGTGCGTTCTGGCTACTAGGTACGACATATATATATATATATATATATATATATGTCGTACCTAGTAGCCAGAACTCACTTCTCAGCCTACTATGCAAGGCCCGATTTGCCTAATAAGCTAAGTTTTCATGAATTAATGGTTTTTCGACTATCTAACCTACCTAACCTAACCTAACCTAACTTTTTCGGCTACCTAACCCAACCTAACCTATAAAGATAGGTTAGGTTAGGTTAGGTAGGGTTGGTTAGGTTCGGTCATATATCTACGTTAATTTTAACTCCAATAACAAAAAATTGACCTCATACATAATGAAATGGGTAGCTTTATCATTTCATAAGAAAAAAATTAGAGAAAATATATTAATTCAGGAAAACTTGGCTTATTAGGCAAATCGGGCCTTGCATAGTAGGCCAAGAAGTGCGTTCTGGCTACTAGGTACGACATATATATATATATATATATATATATATATATATATATATATATATATATATATAAATATATATATATATATATATATATATATATATATATATATATATATATATATATATATATATATATATATATATATATATATATATATATATATATATATTAGTATATTTTGGTAGCAGTCTTTCCTGTAGACATATATTATTAAATATGACCGAAAAAGTAAGATTAATAATTCTAACACGAATTTTCTCAATCTTTCGTACATTACGCTTCACTGTTGGAGGTAAATCAAAAATCAATTCTCCAAAATTCATTTTTATTTCTAGTCTGACGCGACATGGGCGCGTTTCGTAAAACTTATTACATTTTCAAAGACTTTAGTTCACAAATACACAACTGATTAGAACTTACGTATCTCCGATTTTATATCTACATTTGAGTGAGGTGGGAGGGGTGATGTGGCATTAACACAAGACAGAACAAGAGGGGATATTAATAGGGTATTAAAAGTATCAACACAAGACAGAACACAAACAATGGGTATTGAATAGAAGTGTTTGTAGAAAGCCTATTGGTCCATATTTCTTGATGCTTCTATATTGGAGCGGAGTCTTGAGGTGGGTAGAATATAGTTGTGCAATAATTGGCTGTTGATTGCTGGTGTTGACTTCTTGATGTGTAGTGCCTCGCAAACGTCAAGCCGCCTGCTATCGCTGTATCTATCGATGATTTCTGTGTTGTTTACTAGGATTTCTCTGGCGATGGTTTGGTTGTGGGAAGAGATTATATGTTCCTTAATGGAGCCCTGTTGCTTATGCATCGTTAAACGCCTAGAAAGAGATGTTGTTGTCTTGCCTATATACTGGGTTTTTTGGAGCTTACAGTCCCCAAGTGGGCATTTGAAGGCATAGACGACGTTAGTCTCTTTTAAAGCGTTCTGTTTTGTGTCTGGAGAGTTTCTCATGAGTAGGCTGGCCGTTTTTCTGGTTTTATAGTAAATCGTCAGTTGTATCCTCTGATTTTTGTCTGTAGGGATAACGTTTCTATTAACAATATCTTTCAGGACCCTTTCCTCCGTTTTATGAGCTGTGGAAAAGAAGTTCCTGTAAAATAGTCTAATAGGGGGTATAGGTGTTGTGTTAGTTGTCTCTTCAGAGGTTGCATGGCTTTTCACTTTCCTTCTTATGATGTCTTCGATGAAACCATTGGAGAAGCCGTTATTGACTAGGACCTGCCTTACCCTACAGAGTTCTTCGTCGACTTGCTTCCATTCTGAGCTGTGGCTGAGAGCACGGTCGACATATGCGTTAACAACACTCCTCTTGTACCTGTCAGGGCAGTCGCTGTTGGCATTTAGGCACATTCCTATGTTTGTTTCCTTAGTGTAGACTGCAGTGTGGAAACCTCCGCCCTTTTCCATGACTGTTACATCTAGAAAGGGCAGTTTCCCATCCTTTTCCATCTCGTAAGTGAAACGCAGCACGGAACTCTGCTCAAATGCCTCCTTCAGCTCCTGCAGATGTCTGACATCAGGTACCTGTGTAAAAATGTCGTCAACATACCTGCAGTATATGGCCGGTTTCAAGTTCATGTCGACTAAGACTTTTTGCTCGATGGTACCCATGTAGAAGTTTGCAAACAGGACACCTAGGGGAGAACCCATGGCGACCCCATCTACTTGCTTATACATGTGCCCATCCGGGCTCAAGAAGGGTGCCTCTTTAGTACAAGCTTGGAGTAGTTTCCTCAGAATATTTTCTGGCATGTCAAGAGGAGTACAGGCTGGATCACGATACACTCTGTCGGCTATCATTCCGATTGTCTCGTCCACAGGTACGTTGGTAAACAGCGATTCTACGTCCAACGAGGCTCTTATCCCTGTGGCCCGTGTGCCCCGCAGTAAGTCAACAAATTCCTTTGGAGACTTCAGGCTGAAGGCGCAAGGAACATAAGGAGTCAGCAGGCTGTTGAGTCGCTTCGCCAGTCTGTACGTGGGTGTGGGTATCTGGCTAATGATTGGCCGAAGTGGGTTTCCAGGCTTGTGCGTCTTGACATTTCCATACGCATATCCAGGTTTATATTCCCCAATGATCTTTGGCAGGTGGAGTCCGGATTTCTTGGCGTTCACAGTTTCGATCAGTTTGTTGACCTTTGCTTTTAATTCTGCTGTAGTGTCCTTCGCTACCCTTTGGAACTTAGTTTGGTCAGAGAGTATGATGTTCATTTTCGCCAGATATTCGTCTTTTTTAAGAATGACATATATTGGCGACTTGTCACCTCTCCTGACAACTATCTCCTTGTTCTCACGAAGGCTTTTAGCTGCCGCTTTAAGCTCGGGGGACAGTATGGTGCTTCTGTAGTTGCCTCGATTCTTTCCTCCTTCTGCAATAAGTTCTGCTTGTAAGGTATCTTTGGTAGTGACCTTCTGTTGTGTGTCGAGGTCGAATATGTCGTCCAACAGAATTTCCAACTCTACTTTCCGGGCCATCTCACTCGGTCTGGACATAACATGACAGTTTATGCCCAGATTTAGGAGAGTGACTTGGTCCTCAGTGAGGTTAATTCCTGCAAGGTTCAGGAAGCCATCTCTTGGTCGTGGAATTGCCATAGGTCCTCCATATAATGTTGATAGTTTCTTGATAATCCTTGTTTCAGTGCTGAGGTGATGTTGGTCTGTGAGGATGTCGAGGTGTTGTTCAATGCGGGTACGGATACTATGGTCGATGTTGCTATTTCTCCACTCGTTTGTAGCATGTAGTAGTTGCGTTTTGTTGTCTTTGATTTCATTCTCTGCCTTGTATATCTGATCACGAATCAGATCCTGGCGATATTTTATCGTGAAGGCTTGATTCCTTGCTGCTGGGTCGTGCGCTTTAATATTAGTATATTTTGGTAGCAGTCTTTCCTGTAGACATATATTATTAAATATGACCGAAAAAGTAAGATTAATAATTCTAACACGAATTTTCTCAATCTTTCGTACATTACGCTTCACTGTTGGAGGTAAATCAAAAATCAATTCTCCAAAATTCATTTTTATTTCTAGTCTGACGCGCCACGGGCGCGTTTCGTAAAACTTATTACATTTTCAAAGACTTTAGTTCACAAATACACAACTGATTAGAACTTACGTATCTCCGATTTTATATCTACATTTGAGTGAGGTGGGAGGGGTGATGTGGCATTAACACAAGACAGAACAAGAGGGGATATTAATAGGGTATTAAAAGTATCAACACAAGACAGAACACAAACAATGGGTATTGAATAGAAGTGTTTGTAGAAAGCCTATTGGTCCATATTTCTTGATGCTTCTATATTGGAGCGGAGTCTTGAGGTGGGTAGAATATAGTTGTGCAATAATTGGCTGTTGATTGCTGGTGTTGACTTCTTGATGTGTAGTGCCTCGCAAACGTCAAGCCGCCTGCTATCGCTTTACCTATCGATGATTTCTGTGTTGTTTACTAGGATTTCTCTGGCGATGGTTTGGTTGTGGGAAGAGATTATATGTTCCTTAATGGAGCCCTGTTGCTTATGCATCGTTAAACGCCTAGAAAGAGATGTTGTTGTCTTGCCTATATACTGGGTTTTTTGGAGCTTACAGTCCCCAAGTGGGCATTTGAAGGCATAGACGACGTTAGTCTCTTTTAAAGCGTTCTGTTTTGTGTCTGGAGAGTTTCTCATGAGTAGGCTGGCCGTTTTTCTGGTTTTATAGTAAATCGTCAGTTGTATCCTCTGATTTTTGTCTGTAGGGATAACGTTTCTATTAACAATATCTTTCAGGACCCTTTCCTCCGTTTTATGAGCTGTGGAAAAGAAGTTCCTGTAAAATAGTCTAGTCAATAACGGCTTCTCCAATGGTTTCATCGAAGACATCATAAGAAGGAAAGTGAAAAGCCATGCAACCTCTGAAGAGACAACTAACACAACACCTATACCCCCTATTAGACTATTTTACAGGAACTTCTTTTCCACAGCTCATAAAACGGAGGAAAGGGTCCTGAAAGATATTGTTAATAGAAACGTTATCCCTACAGACAAAAATCAGAGGATACAACTGACGATTTACTATAAAACCAGAAAAACGGCCAGCCTACTCATGAGAAACTCTCCAGACACAAAACAGAACGCTTTAAAAGAGACTAATGTCGTCTATGCCTTCAAATGCCCACTTGGGGACTGTAAGCTCCAAAAAACCCAGTATATAGGCAAGACAACAACATCTCTTTCTAGGCGTTTAACGATGCATAAGCAACAGGGCTCCATTAAGGAACATATAATCTCTTCCCACAACCAAACCATCGCCAGAGAAATCCTAGTAAACAACACAGAAATCATCGATAGATACAGCGATAGCAGGCGGCTTGACGTTTGCGAGGCACTACACATCAAGAAGTCAACACCAGCAATCAACAGCCAATTATTGCACAACTATATTCTACCCACCTCAAGACTCCGCTCCAATATAGAAGCATCAAGAAATATGGACCAATAGGCTTTCTACAAACACTTCTATTCAATACCCATTGTTTGTGTTCTGTCTTGTGTTGATACTTTTAATACCCTATTAATATCCCCTCTTGTTCTGTCTTGTGTTAATGCCACATCACCCCTCCCACCTCACTCAAATGTAGATATAAAATCGGAGATACGTAAGTTCTAATCAGTTGTGTATTTGTGAACTAAAGTCTTTGAAAATGTAATAAGTTTTACGAAACGCGCCCGTGTCGCGTCAGACTAGAAATAAAAATGAATTTTGGAGAATTGATTTTTGATTTACCTCCAACAGTGAAGCGTAATGTACGAAAGATTGAGAAAATTCGTGTTAGAATTATTAATCTTACTTTTTCGGTCATATTTAATAATATATGTCTACAGGAAAGACTGCTACCAAAATATACTAATATATATATATATATATATATATATATATATATATATATATATATATATATATATATATATATATATATATTTATATATATATATATATATATATTTATATATATATATATATATATATATATATATATATATATATATATATATATATATATATATATATATATATGTCGTACCTAGTAGCCAGAACGCACTTCTCAGCTTACTATGCAAGGCCCGATTTGCTTAATAAGCCAAGTTTTCCAGAAATAATATATTTTCTCTAAATTTTTTTCTTATGAAATGATAAAGCTACCCATTTCCATATGTATGAGGTCAATTTTATTTTATTGGAGTTAAAATTAACGTAGATATATGACCGAACCTAACAAACCCAACCTAACCTAACCTAACCTATCTTTATAGGTTAGGTTAGGTTAGGTAGCCGAAAAAGTTAGGTTAGGTTAGGTTAGGTAGGTTAGGTAGTCGAAAAAACATTAATTCATGAAAACTTGGCTTATTAGGCAAATCGGGCCTTGCATAGTTGGTTGAGAAGTGCGTTCTGGCTACTAGGTACGACATATATATATATATATATATATATATATATATATATATATGCGAACAAGCCTGAATGGTCCCCAGGACATATGCAACTGAAAACTCACACCCCAGAAGTGACTCGAACCCATACTCCCAGAAGCAACGCATCTGGTATGTACAAGACGCCTTAATCCACTTGACCATCACGACCGGACATAATGAGGTGATAGCCGAGGCTATTTGAACCACCCCACCGCCGGCACTCGGATAGTTATCTTGGGCATAGCATTTTACCAAATCACCTCATTCTTTGGGGCAACACGTGAGGAACACAAATGCGAACAAGCCTGAATGAAATTGCATATGTCCTGGGGACCATTCAGGCTTGTTCGCATTTGTGTTCCTCACGTGTTGCCCCAAAGAATGAGGTGATTTGGTAAAATGCTATGCCCAAGATAACTATCCGAGTGCCGGCGGTGGGGTGGTTCAAATAGCCTCGGCTATCACCTCATTATGTCCGGTCGTGATGGTCAAGTGGATTAAGGCGTCTTGTACATACCAGATGCGTTGCTTCTGGGAGTATGGGTTCGAGTCACTTCTGGGGTGTGAGTTTTCAGTTATATATATATATATATATATATATATATATATATATATATATATATATATATATATATATATATATATATATATCAGTTGCATATTGTCCTGGGGACCATTCAGGCTTGTTCGCATATATATATATATATATATATATATATATATATATATATATATATATATATATATATATATATATATATATATATATATATATATATGTCGTACCTAGTAGCCAGAACGCACTTCTCAGCCTACTATGCAAGGCCCGATTTGCCTAATAAGCCAAGTTTTCCAGAATTAATATATTTTCTCTAATTTTTTTCTTATGAAATGATAAAGCTACCCATTTCATTATGTATGAGGTCAATTTTTTTTATTGGAGTTAAAAATAACGTAGATATATGACCGAACCTAACCAACCGTACCTAACTTAACCTAACCTATCTTTATAAGTTAGGTTAGGTTAGGTAGCCGAAAAGGTTAGGTTAGGTTAGGTTAGGTAGCCGAAAAGGTTAGGTTAGGTTAGGTTAGGTAGGTTAGGTAGTCGAAAAAACATTAATTCATGAAAACTTGGCTTATTAGGCAAATCGGGCCTTGCATTGTAGGCTGAGAAGTGCGTTCTGGCTACTAGGTATGACATATATATATATATATATATATATATATATATATATGTCGTACCTAGTAGCCAGAACTCACTTCTCAGCCTACTATTCAAGGCCCGATTTGCCTAATAAGCCAAGTTTTCCTGAATTAATATATTTACTATAATTTTTTTCTTATGAAATGATAAAGCAACGCTTTTCTCTATGTATGAGGTCAATTTTTTTTTATTGGAGTTAAAATCAACGTAGATATATGACCGAACCTAACCAACCCTACCTAACCTAACCTAACCTATATTTATAGGTAAGGTTAGGTTAGGTAGCCAAAAAAAGCTAGGTTAGGTTAGGTTAGGTAGGTTAGGTAGACGAAAAAACATTAATTCATGAAAACTTGGCTTATTAGGCAAATCGGGCCTTGAATAGTAGGCTGAGAAGTGCGTTCTGGCTATTAGGTACGACATATATATATATATATATATATATATATATATATATATATATATATATATTTATATATATATATATATATATATATATATATATATATATATATATATATATATATGTATATATATATTAGTATATTTTGGTAGCAGTCTTTCCTGTAGACATATATTATTAAATATGACCGAAAAAGTAATATTAATAATTCTAACACAAATTTACTCTATCTTTCGTACATTTCTTTTCACTGTTGGTGGTAATTCAAAAATCAATTCTCCAAAATTAATTTTTATTTCTAGTCTGACGCGACACTTGAGCGCGTTTCGTAAAACTTATTACATTTTCAAAGACTTTAGTTTACACATACACAACTGAATAGAACTTACACAGATAGATAGAGATAGATAAAGATTAAGCCACCCAAGAGGTGGCACGGGCATGAATAGCCCGTAAGTGGTACAATTTTTTTTTTCTCAGTATTCTGAGGTTGCATTTAACCATCAAGCGGTTATCGCGGAGGAGGATACTGCTTCACAGTCTTTATGAGGGTGTCCAGCTGCTGGACACCTTTGTTGACCAGGAGAGTGGCTGTGTTGATGGCTTCAGGGTGGCCACTGCATGATTCAGGAACTCTTAAAGCTCTTCTAAGGTCATTGGTTGCTTCACATTCCAGAAGATAGTGAAGTAATGGCTTTTCTGTGACAGTTTGGCAGAAGATGCACTCTCTCTGTCGGGGTTCACCAATCTCCCAGTTGCATCTGTAACCTAGACGTAGTCTATATTACCTAACTGCTATTTCCCTGTGGATTCCTTTTGGGATATTTAACCTTTCTAATTTGGTTGCCTGAAGATACTGGTCCTCCATATAACAACGTTATATGGAGGACCTATGGCAATTCCACGACCAAGAGATGGCTTCCTGAACCTTGCAGGAATCAACCTCACTGAGAACCAAATCACTCTCCTAAATCTGGGTATAAACTGTCACGTTATGTCCAGACCGAGTGAGATGGCCCGGATAGTGGAGTTAGAAATCCTGTTGGACGACATATTCGACCTCGAGACACAGAAGAAGGTCACTACCAAAGACACCTTGCAAGCAGAACTTATTGCAGAAGGAGGAAAGAATCGAGGCAATTACAGAAGCACCATACTGTCCCCCGAGCTCAAAGCGGCAGCTAAAAGCCTTCGTGAGAACAAGGAGATAGTTGTCAGGAGAGGCGACAAGTCGCCAATATACGTCATTCTTAAAAAAGACGAATATCTGGCGAAAATGAACCTCATACTCTCTGACCAAACTAAATTCCAAAGGGTAACGAAGGACACTACAGCCGAATTAAAAGCAAAGGTCAACAAACTGATCGAAACTGTGAACGCCAAGAAATCCGGACTCCACCTGCCAAAGATTATTGGGGAATATAAACCTGGATATGCGTATGGAAATGTCAAGACACACAAGCCTGGAAACCCACTTCGGCCAATCATTAGCCAGATACCCACACCCACGTACAGACTGGCGAAGCGACTCAACGGCCTGCTGGCTCCTTATGTCCCTTGCGCCTTCAGCCTGAAGTCTCCAAAGAAATTTGTTGACTTACTGCGGGGCACATGGGCCACAGGGATAAGAGCCTCGTTGGATGTAGAATCACTGTTCACCAACGTACCTGTGGACGAGACAATCGGGATGATAGCCGACAGAGTGTATCGTGATCCAGCCTGTACTCCTCTTGACATACCAGAAAATATTCTAAGGAAACTACTCCAAGCTTGTACTAAAGAGGCACCCTTCTTGAGCCCGGATGGGCACATGTATAAGCAAGTAGATGGGGTCGCCATGGGTTCTTCCCTAGGTGTCCTGTTTGCAAACTTCTACATGGGTACCATCGAGCAAAAAGTCTTAGTCGACATGAACTTGAAACCGGCCATATACTGCAGGTATGTTGACGACATTTTTACACAGGTACCTGATGTCAGACATCTGCAGGAGCTGAAGGAGGCGTTTGAGCAGAGTTCCGTGCTGCGTTTCACTTACGAGATGGAAAAGGATGGGAAACTGCCCTTTCTAGATGTAACAGTCATGGAAAAGAGCGGAGGTTTCCACACTGCAGTCTACACTAAGGAAACGAACATAGGAATGTGCCTAAATGCCAACAGCGACTGCCCAGACAGGTACAAAAGGAGTGTTGTTAACGCATATGTCGACTGTGCTCTCAGCCACAGCTCAGAATGGAAGCAAGTCGACGAAGAACTCTGTAGGGTAAGGCAGGTCCTAGTCAACAACGGCTTCTCCAATGGTTTCGTCGAAGACATCATAAGAAGGAAAGTGAAACGCAATTCAACCTCTGAAGAGACAACTAACACAACACCTATACCCCCTATTAGACTATTTTACAGGAACTTCTTTTCCACAGCTCATAAAACGGAGGAAAGGGTCCTGAAAGATATTGTTAATAGAAACGTTATCCCTACAGACAAAAATCAGAGGATACAACTGGCGATTTACTATAAAACCAGAAAAACGGCCAGCCTACTCATGAGAAACTCTCCAGACACAAAGCAGAACGCTTTAAAAGAGACCAACGTCGTCTATGCCTTCAAATGCCCTCTTGGGGACTGTAAGCTCCAAAAAACCCAGTATATAGGCAAGACAACAACATCTCTTTCTAGGCGTTTAACGATGCATAAGCAACAGGGCTCCATTAAGGAACATATAATCTCTTCCCACAACCAAACCATCGCCAGAGAAATCCTAGTAAACAACAGAGAAATCATCGATAGATACAGTGATAGCAGGCGGCTTGACGTTTGCGAGGCACTACGCATTAAAAAGTCAACACCAGCAATCAACAGCCAATTAATGCACAACTATATTCTACCTACATCAAGACTCCGCTCCAATATAGAAGCATCAAGAAATATGGACCAATAGGCTTTCTACAATCACTTCCATTCAATACCCATTGTTTCGTGTTCTGTCTTGTGTTGATGAAATTAATACCCTATTAATGCCACCTCACACCATCCACCTCACTCAAATGTAGATATAAACAAATCGGAGATGTGTAAGTTCTATTCAGTTGTGTATGTGTAAACTAAAGTCTTTGAAAATGTAATAAGTTTTACGAAACGCGCTCAAGTGTCGCGTCAGACTAGAAATAAAAATGAATTTTGGAGAATTGATTTTTGAATTACCACCAACAGTGAAGAGAAATGTACGAAAGATAGAGAAAATTCTTGTTAGAATTATTAATCTTACTTTTTCGGTCATATGTAATATATATATATATATATATATATATATATATATATATATATATATATATATATATATATATATATATATATATATATATATATATATATATATATATATTACATATGACCGAAAAAGTAAGATTAATAATTCTAACAAGAATTTTCTCTATCTTTCGTACATTTCTTTTCACTGTTGGTGGTAATTCAAAAATCAATTCTCCAAAATTCATTTTTATTTCTAGTCTGACGCGACACTTGAGCGCATTTCGTAAAACTTATTACATTTTCAAAGACATCTATATATATATATATATATATATATATATATATATATATATATATATATATATATATGACAATGTCAGACCACGAAGGAAAATGAAACAGGAAATTTCCTTAAGTACTTTCGTATATTAAATACATCTTCAGAAGGTCCTTCCTTCTGGAGATGGACCTTCTGAAGATGTATTTAATATACGAAAGTACTTAAGGAAATTTCCTGTTTCATTTTCCTTCGTGGTCTGACATTGTCACATTCTTAATCACGTGTTTATTTTCGTGATATACACACATATATATATATATATATAGATGCGTGCTGTATATATGCGCCCAGGGTACAGCACGCATTTCCTCTCTGAACTGCGACACTGAGACGCTGGAACAGGAAACTGGGTGCTCATGAGTCTTTAGTTTTCCTTTTGATTTCTTCGTCCACCTCCTTTATGAACTTAAGTGCACATTTACCCCAGGCGCATAGAGTCTCAGAGCCTATTGGCTCGAACCTGTAACAACGTTCTAGGTCTCTGTACTTGTTGGTTTTTGGGTTTCCTTGAAGGTGGGTGCCCCGCCTCCCTCACCTGTGTTGTAAGGTAGATAGGTATCAGCCGATGTAGACGTACACGTGTAATCCCATACGACCTGTTTACCTTCCCTCCAAGGCTGCAGGGTGACTCCAAATGGGCGTTTTTGAATGTTGTCAGGTCTGCATAACTGAGGTTCCTTTTGTGCTGGACACCCAGCTGTAGCCAAACTTCTCTTGATAATGTCATTGACTGCTTCATGTCTGGCAATCATTCTCTGTGTCTTATGACAGATGAGACCATGGCTGCCGTATTGGTCTGCCCGTACATGGCCGCAAATACACCGGTGTTCGGTGGAGATAGGGGCGACAATGGGCAGGGCAACACCAATACCTAGGGCCCGATGGTCCAGACGGGTGCCCAAGGCGGAATTAGGGATTGCCAACAGGAAGTCTTCGACATGGGGGCTTGCACAGCTAGAAGACGTGCTCTGTCCTTCCCAGAAGCTGTCTCCTGCAATGATGTGGCGATGTTCTCCACTATGGGGCTATCCAATTTGGCCTGTTTGCCATTGTTTGGAAAAGTTAGTGGAAGGTGTGAGTTGGCAAGAGTGTCCCACTGACATGCTCCTTCGGCAAATTTGGGATCATGAATCCCACTGAAGTTCATTAGGTATTCTGGTAGTATTTCATTCACTAAATCACTTGTAGCACTGGTCGAGGATAAAAATGGCGGCAATGCTAACTGTATCGCCTTGCGAATACCTATACCCCCGAATCTAACTGGGAGCTTTGTTTGGTCCCATTGGTCATCTTGGAGGGAGAGGATTAATACTTTTATTATGTTTAATAGTTATTGACTTTAGGAGTGAGTCATATTCCGTTAATTTTGGGCTGTCGAAGGAGGGAGTACACCTTAGGAAATAGGTAAGTCAGGGCAAAGCCAGGCACCTTGTGAGAAGGTACAAAGCATCTTGAGCATCCAAAGCCCCTATTCTTCCCTCCATCCTCCTTAGATCGTTCAGCTTTTCTTTGAGAACTACCTCGAGCCCAGAGGCGCCCCTAGCAGCACACTGTTGGTGGGAGCGATCTCTGGGGCTTCTGACAATGTGTTCGTACTGCATCTATGATTGGTTGGCTAGACGAGATGATTTCACACTTTGATGGGTATAGGATGAGGCCTAATTCCTCTCCCGTAGATTTCACTAGCTGTAGATCTATCAGGGATTCCTGTTTCCCTGCCTGGGTGCCATCGTCCAGGAACCAGATGTTGAGTTCGCTGGACAACCTGCTTGTGACCTCTTTAGCTGCCATGCAGAAAATGAAAGAGGCAAGTGGGTCTCCCTGCTGGACACCTTCAGCGGAAACAACTTCATGTTCCCCAAACAACAGTGTCGATTCCCTACTGTACCCTGCTGAAACGAAGGGAAGTAGACAAGGAAAGTTTGTTCGAACTGCTTCCAATACCACATTCCTCTTTACCTGGTTGAAGGCATTTTTTAAGTTTAATTTAATAAATACCTTATTTTCTGGGAGTTGCTTGATATAGGCTCGTGCTGCATGAGCTGCTGCTTCACAGCCATGGGGGGGGACACCAAAACCTAGTTGATGGGGTCGAAGCATCGTTGCAGCTTCAATGCTAATTTTTCTGACAGCTGCCCCAGTAACAAGGCGCCGAAGTGTGTTACCCACGGCAATGGGTCAGACTCCTCCATCCTTCTTTTTAAAGGCATTATATTTATATATATTTATATTGTAATCTTTTATACATATGTATAACAGCTGGCCGACGTCTTTGAAACCCTCCCTTAACCCCCCTCCCCTTCCCCCATCCCCCCCCCCCTCTGAGTACCGACTCGCGCCAGTGTTACCATGTCTTACCAATACGAATTCTTTGTGCGCATATTTTTATATCATGATAAAGTCTGCAATGTATTTTATTCTTGATATTTTATTATGTAAGGTTGTGTATTATAATCTGTATATAGTTATATATTAAATTAGAAGTTCTTGATCGAGTTATGTCTGAATATGAGCTAGAGATATTTGAAAGTTGAGGGTCAAATTGAAAGTTGAGACTCATCGAGGTAGGATAGAGTGTCGCGCCCCGGCGAGCTTGGCTCAAGGTGGCGCTACTATTTGATCATCTCAGGCGAGCGCATCTGTGGCGTTACGGTTTGGGATTTGTGACCTTATTTGTGTAATTTTACTGCTAGAATTATTCTCATGTATTCTCAGGGAGCCGATCGGCCGAGCGGACAGCACGCTGGACTTGTGATCCTGTGGTCCCGGGTTCGATCCCGGGCACCAGCGAGAAACAATGGGCAGAGTTTCTTTCACCCTATGCCCCTGTTACCTAGCAGTAAATAGGTACCTGGGTGTTAGTCAGCGGTCACGGGCTGCTTCCTAGGGGTGGAGGCCTAGTCGAGGACCGGGCCGCGGGGACGCTAAAGCCCCGAAATCATCTCAAGATAACCTCAAGATAAGATGTTGCTGTAATGTATACCTTGGATCATTTCTACTGTTGTGCATCATTAATACCTGTTGTTGTTGTTGTTTTAGATTTAGCTACTCAGAACGAAATATTTAGCAGTCTCCGTGGTGTAGTGGTAAGACACTCGCCTGGCGTTCCGCGAGCGCTATGTCATGGGTTCGTATCCTGGCCGGGGAGGATTTACTGGGCGCAATTCCTTAACTGTAGTCTCTGTTTAACTTAACAGTAAAATGTGTACTTGGATGAAAAAACGATTCTTCGCGGCAGGGGATCGTATTCCAGGGACCATAGGATTAAGGATTTGCCCGAAACGCTACGCGTACTAGTGGCTGTACAAGAATGTAACAACTCTTGTATATATCTAAAAAAAAAAAAAAAAAAAAAAAAAAAAAAAAATATCCATGTAGCACGGGCTACGGTGAGCCCGTAAATCATTTTGCCAGATGGTAGGCTTTTTATATGTCTTTGTGAGGTGGTATTCTGAGGAACTTAAGTAATGCCAAGGTGCTGTATGTGATATTGTTTCCTCATACCTCATGTGTTATTGGTAGTGACACCACCATCCTGTATTGGTATTAGCAGCATAATAGGCGCTAGTGCCCCACTGCTCCAGGATAGAGCCTGGTGTCAGCTAGTGTTGATTGTATGCAGATTTTAGACTTTTTTGTTGATCATGCTCAGTTGTTGAGAAGCTAGATAAAGTAATTGTGTGTGAGTTAGTAGTATGTTTTAATTTTTAATGTTATGTGGATTTATATTAATGCCCAGTAAACTGGATTTTTTTTGCTACCTTTCACTCCCCTAGAACATTAATTGATATTTGGACAGTGACGTTAGAAAGAACTTTTTTCAGTGTCATAGTCAGAGTTATCAGATTGAAAGCATTAGGCAGTGATGTGGTGGAGGCTGACTCCATACACAGTTTCAAATGTAAATATGATAGAGCCCAGTAGGCTCAGGAATATGTACACCGGTTGATTGACAGTTGAGAGGCGGGACCAAAGAGCCAGAGCTGAACCCCCGCAAGAACAACTAGGTGAATACAACTTGGTGAGTACATAAACCCACCTTATAGGGGCCTCAGGGCTGTGTTGACAGCGCTTGGGGGTCGTAGTCCTAATGGGCCAGGTTCGACTCCCGGCGGAGGCAGAAACAAATAGGCAAATTTTCTTTCACCCTGATGCATCTGTTCATGTTGTAGTAAATAGGTACCTGGGAGTTAAGCAGTTGCTACGGGCTGCTTCCTAGGAATGTGTGTGTGGGCGTATTAGAGACAGAAATATGTAGTAGATAATAGAGGAAGAACAAATTGGTTAGAAAAGCGGGGTCCAAGAGCTAATAGCTTGATTCTGCAGATACAGATAGTAAATATATACACAGACACACACGCAAACAATGTTAATATTTAATTAAAGCTGTAATTCAAATTTCACATGCAAAAAAATGTGGCCTAAAAAAACCTTCCAAGTACTCTCACTATTCTCAACCAGACATGAAATATATTAAAATCAATTCGAGATAATACGGATCTGTTAAACAAATGTTTTAATGAAAATATTATATTAGTATAATATATTTGTAATATCTTAATCATATAATGAATACATTTAAATATTTCTAAAAAATACCGTGTTTTGTTGAATTTACAAATTTTCAATAAATTTTTTAGTTAAGTCTCTATTGAGGGCAGAGATAATCGACCCGATATTGTCCTGCATCAGTCAATATCAAAACTAGGAAGAGATAATCACGATGATCATGTAGCTTCCTGACTAGTCTTTATGCTAATAAAGTTCTTGCCGGATATAAGGGGATTGACAGATGGACTGACCACGTCGCTGACCCATACAAGTATATTGGATTATTTATGGAGTGACAAAGCCCTTCTTTAACTCTTTCTCCGCTCTCTTTTCACGACTTGAGATTATTTGACTTGAGATTTGATACTTGAGACCAGTATTTAGTATTTCTGAAATAATTTCTTCCGTCATGTTCAAGTTAAATTCTTGGTGTATTGCGATACTATTTAAATTTGCTGTTTTCATGCATTTAATTTAAATTCAAGACATTCAAATACTCTAAATAATATGCAATTCCGTTTCAGATAAAACTTTAACTGGTTGAATGTAAATATATCTTCATGTTGAATTTTGGAATACCAGGCAGGAATTTTGATAAATAATGTTTCGTTCATGTCAACGTTCAGGCTTCAGGACTCGAGGTTTTCAATATAATGTTATTTCTTGTAAACGATAACGAAGACTTTGTTGAATCTTGATACTGGCAACTTTTCTCTTTACTATTACTGTTTACCTTTCCAAACAAACCACCAGGTAACTGCTCCCTGCTACTTACCAGGCAGCTGCTCCCTGCTCCTAACCTGGCAGCTGCTCCCTGCTCCTTACTTGGCAGCTGCTCCCTGCTCCTTACTTGGCAGCTGCTCCCTGCTCCTTACTTGGCAGCTGCTCCCTGCTCCTTACTTGGCAGCTTCTCCCTGCTCCTTACTTGGCAGCTGCTCCCTGCTCCTTACTTTGCAGCTGCTCCCTGCTCCTTACTTGGCAGCTGCTCCCTGCTCCTTACTTGGCAGCTGCTCCCTGCTCCTTACTTTGCAGCTGCTCCCTGCTCCTTACTTGGCAGCTGCTCCCTGCTCCTTACTTGGCAGCTGCTCCCTGCTCCTTACTTGGCAGCTTCTCCCTGCTCCTTACTTGGCAGCTGCTCCCTGCTCCTTACTTTGCAGCTGCTCCCTGCTCCTTACTTTGCAGCTACTCCCTACTCCTAACTTGGCAACTACTCCCTGCTCCTAATCTGGCAGCTGCTCCCTGCTCATTACAAGGCAGCTGCTCCCTGCTACTAACCTGGCAGCTGCTCCCTGCTCTTTACTTGGCAGCTGCTCCCTGCTACTAACCTGGCAGCTGCTCCTTGCTCCTAACTTGGCAGCTGCTCTCTGCTCCTAACTTGGCAGCTGCTCCCCGCTCCTTACAAGGCAGCTGCTCCCCGCTCCTTACAAGGCAGCTGCTCCCTGATCCTTACAAGGCAGCTGCTCCCCGCTCCTTACAAGGCAGCTGCTCCCCGCTCCTTACAAGGCAGCTGCTCCCCGCTCCTTACAAGGCAGCTGCTCCCTGCTCCTAACAAGGCAGCTGCTCCCTGCTCCTTACTTGGCAGCTGCTCCCTGCTCCTTACTTGGCAGCTGCTCCCTGCTCCTTACTTGGCAGCTTCTCCCTGCTCCTTACTTGGCAGCTGCTCCCTGCTCCTTACTTTGCAGCTGCTCCCTGCTCCTTACTTTGCAGCTACTCCCTACTCCTAACTTGGCAACTACTCCCTGCTCCTAATCTGGCAGCTGCTCCCTGCTCATTACAAGGCAGCTGCTCCCTGCTACTAACCTGGCAGCTGCTCCCTGCTCTTTACTTGGCAGCTGCTCCCTGCTACTAACCTGGCAGCTGCTCCTTGCTCCTAACTTGGCAGCTGCTCTCTGCTCCTAACTTGGCAGCTGCTCCCCGCTCCTTACAAGGCAGCTGCTCCCCGCTCCTTACAAGGCAGCTGCTCCCTGATCCTTACAAGGCAGCTGCTCCCCGCTCCTTACAAGGCAGCTGCTCCCCGCTCCTTACAAGGCAGCTGCTCCCCGCTCCTTACAAGGCAGCTGCTCCCTGCTCCTAACAAGGCAGCTGCTCCCTGCTTCTAACCTGGCAGCTGCCCCAGGAAATACAAAACGGTTGTGGCCGTTTTTAATTGGTCGCAGAAAGGTGATACTGTAACTATTTATATTAAGTCGTCGTTTTAACGTATAAAATGTTAATTTCAGCCACTGAAATCGTAGACAATTGTTCCCAACGGACAAATTATGGTTATTTATATGTTTCTAAATAATCTTAAGTACATATACCTAATATGTGTGTGTATTCATCTAGTTTTATCCACCTAGTTGTGCTTGCGGGGGTTGAGCTCTGCTTTTTCGACCCGCCTCTCAACCGTCAATCAATGAACTGTTACTAACTACTAATCCCCCCCCTCCCCCCCCCATACACACTCACCCAGGAAGCAGCCGGTAACAGCTGTCTAACTCCCAGGTATCTATTTACTGCTAGGTAACAGGGACATGAGGGCGAAAGAAACTCTGCCTATTGTTCCTCACCGGTGCCAGGAATCGAACCCCGGACCACAGGAGTATGTATCAAGCATGCTGTCTACTCAGCCACCAAAGCCCAGTATGTGTACTCACCTAATTGTACTCCCCTAATTGTGATTGCGGGGGTTGAGCTCTGGCTCTTTTGTCCCGCCTCTCAACCGTCAATCAACAGATGTACAGGTTCCTGAGCCTATTGGGCTCTATCATATCTACACTTGAAACTGTGTATGAAGTCAGCCTCCACCACATCACTTCCTAATGCATTTCATTTGTCAACCACTCTGACACTAAAAAAATTCTTTCTAATATCTCTGTGGCTCATTTGGGCACTCAGTTTCCAACTGTGTCCCCTAGTGCGTGTGCCCCTTGTGTTAAATAGCCTGTCTTTATCTACCCTCTACCCTATCAATTCCCTTGAGAATCTTGAATGTGGTGATCATGTCCCCCCCTAACTCTTCTCTTTTCCAGTGAAGTGAGGTTTAATTCCCGTGGCCTCTCCTCGTAGCTCATACTTCTCAGATCGGGTACTAGTCTAGTGGCAAACCTTTGAACCTTTTCCAGTTTGGTCTTATCCTTGACTAGATATGGACTCCATGCTGGGGCTGCATACTCCAGGATTGGTCTGACATATGTGGTATACAAAGTTCTGAATGATTCTTTACACAAGTTTCTGAATGCTTACACAAACGTGTGTGTGTGTATGCTCACCTATTTTTACTCAATTATTTTTGCCTGCAGGATCGAGCATTGATTCTAGGATCCCGCCTTTCGAGCCCTCGGTTGTTGACTGACTGCTGACCGGAGGCAGCAATGACTCCGGTCCTATTTCCCTATTATATCCAGTTTTAAAATTATGATTAGAATTTGCTTCCACAACCTGCTCCTTAAGTGCATTCCATTTTTCCACTACTCTCACGCTAAAATAAAACTTCCTAATATCTCTTTGACTGATCTGAGTTTCCAGCTTCCACCCATGTCTACTCGTTCTGTTACTATTCCGTGTGAACAGTTGACGAATAAAACAGGAGAGTTTTATACGTTCCTATCATATCTCCTCTCTCCCTTCTTTTTTTCTAGTGTTGTATAGCTCAGTTCTTTAAGCGCTCTTCATACCCCATCTCTCGTAACGCTGGGACGAATTTTGTTGCAAACTACTGAACCTTTTTCCAGTTTCCTTATGTGTTTCATCAGGTGGGGACTCCATGATGGGGCGACAAACCCTAAGACTGGCCTCCTGTAGGCAGTATAAAGTGCCCTAAATGCCTCCTTACTAAGGTTTCTGAATGATGTTCTAACTTTTGCCAGTTTAGAGAACGCTGCTGTCGTTATCCTGTTTATATGTGCCTCAGAAATTAGATTAGGTGTTACGTCCTCACCCAAGTCCCTTTCTCGAGTCGTCACAGGTACGCAGTTCCCTTCATTGTGTACTGTCCCTTTGGTATCCTATCACCTAATCCCAATTCCATAACTTTACATTTGCTCGTGTTGAACTCCAGTAGCCATTTCTCTGACCATCTCTGTAACCTATTCAAGTCCTCTTGGTGGATCCTACAATTCTCATCTGTCACAACTCTTCTCATCAACTTTGCACCATCCGTGAACATCGACATGTAGGATTCTTCTCCTGTAAACATGTCTTTAACGTATATTAGAAATAGAATTGGTCCCAGCACCGATCCTTGAGGTACTCGACTCGTTACTGTTCGCCAGTCCGACTTCTCGCCCCTTACCGTAACTCTCTGGCTCCTTCCTGCTATGTAGTTCCTTACCCATGCTAGGGCTTTTCCGCTTACTCCTGCCTGCCTCTCAAGTCTGAATAACAGTCTCATGTGCAGTACTGTATCATAGGCTTTTTGGCAATCCAGAAATTTGCAGTCTGCCCAATCTTCTCTGTCCTGTCTTATCCTCGTTATTTTATCACAGAATTCCAAAAGGTTTGTTATGCAAGATTTCCCTTTCCAGAACCCATATTGATATTTGTTTACAAACCTAATGTTCTCTATGTGTGCAATCAGTCCTAGCCGAATTATTCTTTCAAGTATTTTACAGGGGATGTTTGTCAGTGATACAGGTCTATAGTTAAGTGCCTCCTCCATATCCCCTTTCTTGAAAATCGTAACATTTGCCCTCTTCCAGCAACTGGGGAATTCTCATAACATAAGTGACTCATTAAAGATCCTTGCCAGAGGCATGCTGAGGGCCTGCGCTGCCTCTTTTAGTATCGACGGTGGTACTTTATCTGGTCCAACCGTTTTAGTTGAATCCAGTGCTGTCAACTGTTTCATTACCTCCTCTGCTGTCACCTCTATATCTGACAGTCATTTATCTAGGGTAATCTCTTCTAACAATGGGAGCTGTTCAAGCTCGGTTGTGAATACTCCATGGAAACTGGCATTCAGTGCCTCGCATATTTCCTTGTCACTTTCTGTATATGTCCCTCTGCCAGTCTGTTTTCCTTAGTCTTGTCACTTGGTCGTTCACCGACATTTTTCTTCTTATATGGCTATGTTCTTTCACCCTGATGGCCCTGTTACCTAGCAGTAAATAGGTATCTGGGAGTTAGGCAGCTGCTACGGGTTGCTTCCTGGGGGTGTGTAACAAAAAGAAGGCCTGGTCGAGGACCGGGCCGCAGGGAAGCTAAGCCCCGAAATCACCTCAAGGTAACCTCAAGAAGATGTAGTAATTTAGGTTGCTTTTTCGCTTTGATTGCAATATCTTTCTCATAATTTCTTTCCGATACTCCTCTTGTGTTAATGTAATCGTTCCTAGTTCTGTTGCATCTGATCCTGTTGTCCCCTGTCCTTTGTCTTCTGTACTTCCTCCACTCCCTCCTGCTTCTCATTTTTGCTTCCTGACACCGTCTATTAAACCATGGGTTATTATATTCCCTCTTAATTTTTCCTTTACTGTTGGAAGAAATCTCTCTTCGGCCTCCTTGCATTTCCTTACTACTAGGTCTAGCATATCTTGGACTGTTTTTCCTCTAAGTTCTTCCTCCCACTGCACTTCTCCCAGATAGTCCCTTATCCTCCAGTTATCCCCTTTCCTGTAATCAACTCTCCTTTCCCATGGTCACAAGTTTGAGTTCCATCATGTTGTCAAAAACTAGGACACAATGGTCGCTGGCCCCTAGAGGAATTTAATGTTCCAAATTCTCGATGTCTTCTACGTTCTGGGTGAAAATCCGGTCTAATAGGCTTGGTGTATCCCCTCCTCTCTCCCATGTGTCTTCCTTCACATGCTGTGTTAGGAAATTCCTGTCTATAACATCTACTAACTTTGCTCCCCACGTTTTTTCCCCGTCATGGGGATTCCTTGATTCCCAATTTACCTCTCCTTGATTTAGGTCCCCCATGACCAGCAGTTTTGCTCTCATTCTATGAGGTAATGTTGCTGCCCTCTGCAGCTCATCAATACATGCCTTGTTGTTGTCATCATACTCCTGCCTGGGCCTTCTACTGTTTGGTGGGGGGATTGTAGATTACCAAGATCACAATTTTCCTCCCATTTGCTGTCAGAGTTTCATGTATGGAGCTTGTGCTTTCATTTGTACCCCGATTGTCCAGGTCTTCAAACTTCCAATTCCGCTTTATTTGGAGTGTCACTTCCCCTCCCTGTCTCTGTGTCCTTTCTTTTCTTATCACCTGGTGCCCCTCTGGAAAGATTGCATCTGAGATCGTGCCATTTATTTTAGTTTCCACTATTGCAACTTACTAATTATTTCTTTTATCTCCTCTGTTTTATTAGATACCCCATCAGCATTGGTGTACCAAATCTTGAGACTCTTCTTGGAAACTCTGGTACCAGAGTTCACCTTTTCTCTGGGTAGTCTGGAGGGATCTGGGAGGGTGTCTGGGGGACGAATGGGGTTTAAGGTGGGATGCCTGGGGGGGGGGGCGAATAGGGTCGTAGCATCTAGGAAGGAAGGTAAGTAGGAAGGTCTGGGGGGTAGGAAGGTCTGGGTAGGTAGGTCTGGAGTAGGAAGGGCATACTGGGTCTGAAAATTAGGGAGGGTCTGAGAGGCATTGTGAGGTTGAGAGGTAGAGTGAGGCTGAGAGTTAGACAGAGGTTGAGATGTTAGGGAAGAAGTATAATGGGGGTGCAGGGAAGAGGGGAGAATGGAGCATGGGTAGTGGGAGTGGGAGAGAGGTTGCATTAGTCAGGAGGAACTCAGTGGTAGATGTGGGCATTGGGGCAGAAGAGGGGAAAAGGGAGATGGAGGAAGAGGTGAGGGAGTTGCAAGGGGAGGGAGTCATATGGAAAAAGGGGGCAGACGAGGGGTGAGGGTTGGGTGGGTTTTGGGAGTTGAGGGGATGAGGGGGGTCATTGGAAGGTGGGATGAAGCAGATGGAATTGAATGCAATGGAGTCAGAATGGACAAGGGAGTTGTTGGGGATAAAAGCAGGGGCGAGGGATAAGAGGGCTGATTTGGTAAGGTGTGACTTGGGAAGGAGTTGTGGGGTGAGTAGCATTCCTGTGGTGTGCCGGTCGGCTCGCCCTGTGAGTTATCTGTTTACCTTTTGTCATATATCTATCAATAAACCATGTTGTAATGGTTTCCGCTACCTCTGAGTAAATGTTTGTGTAGCAGTATGTAATCCACGGCCTCTTCATTAGAAAACAGTACCAGGACAGGTCGATTCTAGTTACAATTGTAAGGTCAAATCCGGCAGCTGATCTCTCCCTCATTTCCTGCCATCTCAGGTCTAATACATCTCAGAATCTTGAGTAATTCAAATTTTTCCATTTCTATCCATTCATGCCTCAATAATGCCGTGGGTTAGAGTAATGCATGGAGGATAATTGACCGCATTCTCAGTGATGCACTCTCATGCTGGTCGCCCCTTCCCTGGATACCCCCTATCTTTCCCAAACACTCGCTACTCCATCCCCCACTAATTCCCGTCCCCTAAGCATCCTGGTAGTTTTTCATAATTAATTTGTACGCCAAGTTCATTCATTTCCCCATGCATCCCTATTCTTCCTAATTTCTCCCTGAATATCCTATGAATATCCTTATGGACTCCCAAGAGTATATAAGCTCTTGTTTTTGTCTCTCAACCTCGTCCTGTATTTTTTTTTAAAGATTTCACTTCTAATCCCTTGGATTAGATCCTCTATCCAAACATTCGTTCTCTCAACAAATACAAATATACAAATACAAATACAAATATTTATTCAGGTAAAGTACATACATACAAGGTAAGATACAAAAGTTGATGGATTTATAGATAGAACTAGTACATACAATGCCTAAAGCCACTATTACACAAAGCTTTTCGGGCAGGAAAAACACTAAGACTAAAACTTAATACTAATTGAGATTAAAGTATAAACTCTGTTGAGAAAAAATTAAAAAAAAAATGAAAAAGGGGGAAAATGGCAGAAAAAAAAATACAATTTGGTCAACAAACATCATTGTTTAAAATAGTAAACATGGGTTGATATTTAGGGGTGAGGTAGGTTACATTGAGTTAATTAGGTAGTATTTGTTTCTGGTGTGGTGCTCATGGGATCTGTTACAACCTTCTAGGAAGCTTTTAAGTTCAGGATTGACATTACAGTTCAGCGTTTTATATATATAAAATACACATGAGAGGATGTGGAGTGACTTAATATCTAACATATTTAGAGATTTGAGTAAGGGTACCGAGTGATGTCTGGGGCCAGAGTTAGATATTGTCCTAATAGCAGCTTTATGTTGAGTAATTAGAGGACGTAAATGACTTTGGGTAGTAGAACCCCCAAGCACAAATACCATAGTTGAGATAAGGATAGATGAGAGAGTAATAGAGTGTCATCAGGGCAGCGCGAGGTACATAATATCTGATCTTGGAAAGAATGCCAACAGTTGTTTTAACTTTTTTGATATATTTAGAATGTGTCCCTGGAAATTCAGCTTGCGGTCAATGAGAACGCCAAGGAATTTGCCATCTACTCTGTTACAAATTTGGGTATTGTTAATCCTGAGATTTATTCGATTTAAGGATTTATTGCCAAACAAAATATAGAAAGTTTTGTCAATATTGAGGGTGAGTTTGTTGGCAATTAGCCAGTGATGGACTTTATTTAGCTCAGTATTCACTGTGACATTTAGAGCAAGGGGGTCAGGACTGGAGTAAATGAAAGTCGTTTCGTCAGCAAATAGAATTGGTTCGAGATGTTGGGAGGCATTTGGAAGGTCATTAATGTAGATGAGAAAGAGGAGAGGGCCAAGTATGATGCCATGGGAAACTCCAATGTTGATGGGTAGGGTGGGAGAAATTGAATTATTCACAGAAACATATTGGAGCCTGTCAGTAAGGTAAGACTTAAGGTAGTGCAGGGAGTGACCTCTGACTCCATAATGTTGTAATTTAAGATGAAGGTTTTGGTGGTTGACAGTGTCAAAAGCCTTACGCAGGTCCACAAATAATTCAAAAGGGAACTCCTTTTTATCAAGAGCTGCATGTATCAAGTTAATCATACTAATAAGTGCATTGTTAGTGCTTTTTTGGGGTTTGAAGCCATATTGACAAGAGCTAAGTATATTGAGTTTTGCTAGATAAGAGTAAAGCTGCTTGTAGATTAGTTTTTCAAATATTTTTGACAAGTTTGGAAGAACTGATATAGGTCTGAAGTTGTTAACATCAGTGGGATCACCACATTTGTGGACAGGGGTTACTCTCGCTTTTTTAGAGTATCTGGAAAGGTTTGGAGTTCAAGTGACTTGTTGAAGAGGAACGCAATGGCAGGAGCTAAAGATCTGGAGGCTATTTTGTAAATAAGAGTTGGTATATCCTCAAGGGCACTAGACTTGGTTTTCAAATTTACCCATCAGCTTCTCCACAAACCTATCCTCTTCTTCATTCATACTACTGCTTGACCTAGATGCGCTTCCTGATCTCGTCATTGCAATAAACAACCTTAGCCAACAGGTGCTCCAATTACCCTACACGATCTGCTATATACAATATAGGCGAGTGAGTCTCCAGCCGTTTCTCCATGTGGTGTAGATAAGGGTTGAGGCCGGTGTGAGGTCACCGACGGTCACAGATTGAGGCTGGTGAGGTCACGATCAGCGTGAGGTCTGCTCCACTACTTCACACTGCCACAATGTGTTCAACACTTACTTTCAATTATGCTGTGTCTATTTTCATTTTTCCCTTCCTTATGGTTTGAGTCAACCTCCGAGTTTTTCATTCACTCTTATGCACTTTTTCCCTTCGAAGTAGCCTAATTTTCCCTCCCACTTCAATAGTAATCCAGGAGCTTCCCAACCCACGTCCATCCACCACGACTGACGACGTACTTACCTAGTTGTACTTACCAAGTTGTGCTTGCGGGGGCTGAGCTCTGGCTCTTTGGTCCCGACAGTCCCAATCAAACTGTTGGGACGATCTGACGTCCCAGAGTCGGGACCTCAGATCGTCCCAACTCTGACGATCCCGACTGTCGATCAATCGATCAAACTCTGATTGATCGACAGATCGGACTGTCGATCAATCCTGATCGACAGATCGGACTGTCGATCAATCCTGATCGACAGATCGGACTGTCGATCAATCCTGATCGACAGTCGGGATTGACAGTTGATCCCGACTGTCAATCAATTAATGTTCAGGGTCCTGAGCCTATTGGGCTCTATCATATCTACACTTGAAACTGTGTATGGCATCAGCTTCCACCACATCACTTCCTAATGCATTCCAATTGTCTACTACTCTGACACTGAAAAAAATTCTTTCTAATGTCTCTATGGCTCATTTGGGCACTTAATTTCCACCTGTGTTCCCTAGTGCGTGTGCTCCTGGTGTTAAATATTCTGTCTTTATCTACCCTATCAATTCCTCTGAGAATCTTGTATGTGGTGATCATGTCCCCCCTAACTCTTCTGTCTTCCAGTGACATGAGGTTTAATTCCCGTAGTCTCTCCTCGTAGCTCATACCCCTCAGTTCGGGAACTAGTCTGATGGAAAACCTTTGAATCATTTCCATCTTAGTCATATGCTTGAGTAGATATGAACTCCATGCTGGAGCCGCATACTCCAGGATTGGTATGACATATGTGGTATACAAAGTTCTGAATGATTCCTTACACAATGCCGTTCTTATGTTGGCCAACAGGGCATATGCCGCTGATGTTATCCCCTTGATATTTTTTTTTTTTTGAGATATATACAAGAGTTGTTACATTCTTGTACAGCCATTAGTACGCGTAGCGTTTCGGGCAAGTCCTTAATCCTACGGTCCCTGGAATACGATCCCCTGCCGCGAAGAATCGTTTTTTCATCCAAGTACACATTTTACTGTTGCGTTAAACAGAGGCTACAGTTAAGGAATTGCGCCCAGTAAATCCTCCCCGGCCAGGATACGAACCCATGACATAGCGCTCGCGGAACGCCAGGCGAGTGTCTTACCACTACACCACGGAGACTTCGAGATATGGAAGATATGGATATGCAAGATATGTGCTTCAGGGTATCAGGTCTGGCATGATATCAACCCCCAGGTCTTTCACTTTTTTTGACTCTTGAAGTATTTCACCTCCCAAATGATACCTTGTATCTGGTCTACTGCTACCTACACCTATCTTGATTACAACAATTTACTAGGGTTAAACTCTAACAACCACTTGTTCGACCATTCCTGCAGTTTGTCCAGGACTTCTTGAAGCCTCAAGCTGTCCTCCTCTGCCGTAATCTTTCTCATAATTTTGGCTTCGTTAGCAAACATTGAGAGGAATGAGTCTATACCCTCTGGACGATCATTAATGTATATCAGAAACAGGATAGGTCCGAGTACAGAGCCCTGTGGGACCCCACTGGTGACTTCACGCCAATCTGAGGTCTCACCTCTCACTGTAACTCTCAGCATCCTATTGCTTAGGTACTCCCTTACCCACTGGAGCACCCTACAAGTTACTCCTGCCCGTTTCTCCAGCTTACTCATCAGCCTCTTATGGGGTATTGTGTCAAAGGCTTTCCGACAGTCCAAGAAAATGCAGTCTGTCCAGCCTTTCTTGCTTTTAAAATTTCTTGCTTAATCTTTGTCACTTGATCGTTGAGTTCTATTAAGCTTGTAAGGCAAGATTTACTCTCTTTGAGACCATGTTGGTGAGTTGTTACAGAGTCCCTTCTCTCCAGATGTGTTACTAGGTTTCTTCTCACTATCTTTTCCATCACCTTGCATGGTATACAAGTTAAGGACACTGGCCTGTAGTTCAGTGTCTCTTGTCTGTCACCCTTTTTGTATATTGAGACTACATTAGGCATCTTCCTTATTTCGGGTAGGTCTCCCGTCTCCAGTGACCTACTATACACTATGGAGAGTGGCAAACAAAGTGCTTCTGCACACTCATTCATTACCCATGGTGAGATTCCATCTGGGCCAACAGCCTTTCTTACGTCAAGATCCAACAGATGCCTCTTGACCTCATCTATTGTAATTTTGATCCCCTTCCAAGACCGCCTGGTTCACTGCCCCCTCTCCTAGCACAGTGACCTTGCCTTGTTCTATTTTGAAGACCTCCTGGAACCTCTTGTTGAGTTCTTCACACACCTCTCTGTCATTCTCTGAGTACTTGTCCTCACCCGTTCTAAGTTTCACCTTTTGTTTTTTCACTATTATTTTTCTCCTGATGTGACTGTGGAAAAGCTTTGGTTCGGTCTTGGCTTTATTAGCTATATAATTTTCATACTTTTTCTCAGCTTCTCTTCTCACACTAACATACTCATTCCTGGTTCTCTGGTATCTCTCTCTGCTTTCATTTGTTCTTTTATTTTGGAAGTTCCTCCACGCCCTTTTGTTCACTTCCTTTGCTTCCATACATGCCCTATTAAATCACAGAATCTTCTTTTGCTTCTCAGTTTTTTCATTTCGGGCTGGGATAAACCTGTTTACTGCCTCCTGACAGTAAACTTGTTTACTGTCAAGAGGCAATCCATCATGTCTTGATCGGACTTAGTTCTGAGTTCTGTGTCCATCCCTTAGGATTTTTCTCATCTCATAATTTCCCTTTCGGTACACCAGCCCTTTGTTTCCTTGTTCTTTTTGGAGAGATAAATCCTAGCTCTACCAGGCACTCAAAGATCAATACACTATGATCACTCATTCCCAAGGGGGCTTCCAACCTAACTTCCCTTATATCCGACTCATTTAGGGTAAATATCAGATCAAGAGTAACTGGTTCATCCTCTTCTCTCAATCTTGTTGGTACCTTCATGTGTTAGCTTAGAAAGTTTCTTGTTGCCACATCTTGCAGCTTAGCTCTCCATGTGTTTGGTTCTCCATGTTCTCTGTTCTCTCAATCTATCTTCCGGTGGTTGAAGTCTCCCATGATTAGTAGTCCGGATCTGTTCCTGCTAGCAACAGAAGCTGCTCTCTCTATTATATTAATGGTGGCCATGTTGTATCTATCATATTCCTGTCTAGGTCTTCTGTCGTTTGGTGGGGGTTATATATGACTACTACTATAATTTTTTTTGTCCTCTAATTGCTAAGGTACCCATTACGTAGTCACTGAAATCTTCACAGCCCTGAATAACCATCTCTTCAAAACTCCAGCCTTTTCTTATCAGCAAAGCTACACCACCTCCTCCTCTTCCTTCTCTCTCTTTCCTCACTACATAGTAGTCTTGTGGAAACACTGCATTTGTTATGGTTTTTGTTAACTTTGTTTCTGTGAGTGCTATTATGTCTGGGTTTTCTTCTAGTGCCCATTCTCCAAGTTCACTTGTTTTATTTGTAATCCCATATATATTAGTATACATTGCCTTGAAGCTCACTTTCTTGTATTCATTCTCTTGTTTCCTTCTTGGTGAGTGTTCTGCTGATGGAAGAAGCTCTTCCATAGGTGTGATAATTTGAGAGGTGGTTTACAGGGTCTCAGAGGATACTGGGGTGAGGGGAGGGGGCTCAAGGGAAGGGGGGATAGGGAGGGTATGGGGTAAGGATGGAGGGGGGACATAGAGGGTACGGGGGTGAGGGGGTAGGGAGGATAGGGAGGGGATGGGAAGAAGGGGAAGAGAAGACAGGGGGGGAGGAAAACGAGGGAGGGGGGACATCGTGGAAATGCTGGAGGGGTGACAGGGTCGGTATGGAGTGAGAGAGGAGGGAGGGTTGATTGAGCATTTGAGTGGGTGCAGGGGGGGTGGGTGAGGGGTAGGGAGGGTTTCTAAGCAGAGGAGGGTGGTGGTGTTGCCCTCCCCTCTGGTGTTGCAGGGATGCTGGTTGTGGGTTCTCCTCTTGTCTCTGGGAATGTTGTGTTGGGGGCTGTGATTTCCTGGTTTTCTCCTCTCACCTTGCGCTTCTTCCTTTGCCTCTGTTGCCATGGCTCTTTCCTCCTTTGTCCTGTCCCTCTGGAGGAATGTTTTTTGTATTCTTCCACATATTACAGATGGCTCTTCCTTTCTAGAGCATCCTCCTTCGTGGTCTCATTTGCAAACACAATCTTTATCGGGTGGTCTTTGTCTTTGTTGTACCAGCCTAACCTGAAAACCTTCTTAATGTTTTTTTTTCAGCCCCTACCATCTTTAATCCATTTAGTATTCCATTCACTGCCTCTCCATATTTACTATTTCATTGTTGCCTATTGGAACCTTCCTGTTCTATGATGCCTACAGCTACCACTGATCTTTTTCTTTCCAGCAGCTGACTGGGTGCACCTTGATGCTTCCTGTAGGGTAGCGGCTTGCATGGCTTCCTCCCTCACTGTGGCCATGAATTCTGAGCTCTTTCTCAGTATTTCCTGAAATGTTTTATGTCCAGAGGCATTTCCTTCCAATGCACCATTTCTATCATCCCTTTGGATGATTATCTAAAGCTCAGCCTCATTACTTTCGTCTGTGAGGGGTTTGATCACCTCCTTTGCTGCTGTCAGCTCCCCTAGCAGGTTGTTTATTGTATTCTTCATTGCATGCATCAAGAGACAGAGAGAGAGAGAGAGAGAGAGAGAGAGAGAGAGAGAGAGAGAGAGAGAGAGAGAGAGAGAGAGAGAGAGAGAGAGAGAGAGAGAGAGAGAGAGAGAGAGACAGAGAGAGAGAGAGAGACAGAGAGAGAGAGAGAGAGAGAGAGAGAGAGAGAGAGAGAGAGAGAGAGAGAGAGAGAGACAGAGAGAGAGAGAGAGAGAGAGAGAGAGAGAGAGATAGAGAGAGAGAGAGAGAGAGAGAGAGAGAGAGAGAGAGAGAGAGAGAGAGAGCGAGAGAGAGAGAGAGAGAGAGAGAGAGAGAGAGAGAGAGAGAGAGAGAGAGAGAGAGAGAGAGAGAGCGAGAGCGAGAGAGAGAGAGAGAGAGAGAGAGAGAGAGAGAGAGAGAGAGAGAG